>NC_081407.1:733859740-733932240 GCF_030272615.1 Cryptomeria japonica
ATTCTGTATGTGCCTGAGTTCTAGGTGAACATGGAATTACTGACTACACTAGCTAAGAGATGGCACTCAAAGACTTGTACTTTTCATTTGCCGATGGGTGAGATGACAGTCACCTTAGAGGATGTATACAAGATACTATAGATATTGATCGATGGGGAATTAGTTCCTTATGATTGAGAGGGAGAAAGGATGCACTGAGATGAGTGTTTCAGGATCTAGGACTGGAGATGAGGATTGGACACGTGGCTTGGGATACCATGACACAAACAAGATTAGCACTACTAGTAGTGTTGGTAAGAGTGATCAGTGGGTTCTTGTGTCTGTATAGGGTGACACGAGGGTTGGCTATGGGATGGGGAAGTACACTAGAGACATTGCTGACAGAGCACACCAAGTTTGCATGGGGACCGTGTCTGCTCGCACACCTGTATTATGAGATGCATCAATTTGTGTATCATGGGTCAGTAGGGTTGGGATGCAAGGTAACATTATTGTAGGTATGGGCATATGAGCATCTAGCGGTTACATGACTGATCCACTTCAGAGGCAGAGGACATGGGTGCAACTATGTTCACTTATATGATATGATTGCATTGCAGCCACAGATTGGGAGACTGGAGTAATGACATCGAGTGATTGACGAGATAGACAGTGTGGTATGGTGGCTATACCAGGACTGTGAGCTGTGGGAGGATGATCCAGTGGAGCTTCCATATGTATTCAGGAACATGTATCTAATTGGTCAAACACCGTATGTTATTGAGAGGCAGTTGGTAGATAGGGTGGGCAGGCAATTCGACAGGATACATCGGATGTCATGGGGGTCAGGGATGTATGCACGGATAGTGAGAGATTAGATGCACTTGGGTCCATTATTGTATTATGATCAGGTAGTGACACAGCTAGTAGAGATGATTCCCTTGCCTTGGGATATGTGGGTAGATATAGAGGATGCATGGATGGATGCAGAGTATACTACATATTGGGCAGAGCATCTATTTCCATGGCTAACAGATCCAGGGGAGCCGACAGATGAAGATGGTGGAGGCGATGAAGATGATGATGGAGATGGCAGAGGTAGAGGCCGATAGAGGAGGTGGGGCACAGTAGTAGAGAGGAGAGTGGCTCCGAGGAGAGAGGGTGGAGAGGAGAGACAGACTCGGTAGGCTCACATAGTGAGGGGCAGAGGTGGATTGCCTTTACAGGTGCTAGCAACACAGGTTCCTAGATAGGTACAGGGATAGGGTGAGGGGGAAAGGAGGAGGATGAGTTACTAGCTTTGAGGAATATATGCCAGGGACAGGCAGATGAGATCCAAGATTTGGAGAGGGAGAGAGCTAGGCTCAGGAGATAGTTGAGGGATATTGAGTGGGAGAGGGATCAGGCTATTCAACGCTATACAGAGGTTGAGACAACATAGAGGGCAGGGAGGTAGGTAACAAAGGACACAGGAGCTTCCGTAGACCATCGTGGACTGCGATGACCACTGGAGGGAGAGACAGGAGATAGGCATGTAGCAGTGGGGTTATGGGTCCTCCACCACCACCAGATAGAGGGGACAGGAGAGATGATCCTAGGGCAGGTCCTTCTAGGGCTCAAACTCCATCGAGGCTAGCCAGCTCCGAGGGAGGGAGTTCATCATAGCCTTAGAGGGCTCCCTATGTATCAATTTTGTACCATTTTGTATGATGACACCTTCGGGTGACTATAGCCGTATGTATTTTGACATCATTGTATCATGACACTTATGATTTTGATATATATATGAGACGGTTCATCCTTGCGACAGCTATATGCATGTGTACCTATGTGATGCTTCTATATGTTTTATGACATGGATGCAAATATGTATATGATGAAATGCAATATTTTGGTTCTTTTATGTTTTTAATATGTTATGCCCATGCAAATGAATAGGATAATGCAAATAACTATTTACATGATGAGAATGTAAAATGTGCTAATATGTGTTGTGCGCAAGATGTGATGAAATTGTGATATCTATATGTATGTATGTATGAAAAATGAATATGTGGTAATGTAGGTGCAACTACATGAAATGCAGATATTTTTGGTGTGTCATTATACTCAATCATGTGATAGCAGGCTACATGGACTCAGGAAGGATGATGGAGGTCAACCAAGAAAGGGGGATGAAAGATAGAAGATATGGAAGTGAAAGAGCTTCTTGTGCTATTATCATCATTGAGATTTATTATGCCAAAATAGGTTATGACAATGGAGGCATATGTTCGACCCAAAAAGTCATTGTACCTGTTTGCATGGAGATAAAATAGTCACAAACAAGGAATGCCCTAGTTCACACTAGACTCACAGTGTCCTCATATCCTTGGACACGTTATAGCATTACTAAGAGACAATCCATAGACAGCAAAGAAAAATAGGTGACGATACCCCATCCTCTCCTTTCTAGTCAAAGACATCTTGGAGATGGAATCTTTAGTCAGAGACATTCTGGAAAAGCTAAAAGACATGTCACCAAAAGATAAAATCAAAAGAAAACCAAGACTTGACACCAACATCCACTGTAGTCCTCAATTTTAGTGTCTCTTGTCACTTGTATAAGTATATTTGATTGTGGTCACAATGTTTACTTTCACAAAAGGATAAATAGCACTGAACCATAATGTTGTCTGAGTCTGTTGAAAGATTTGATTTGTTAAAACCCATTGTTGTTGTTGTGTTTCATCTGAAATTGACTAAATCCATGCAACTGATACTTTATTACAGAGAAGATGGAACTTTATTGCGGATTGGTGATGCAAATGCTACTTTATTGTGGATTTTGTGCGGATAGGCTGAAGAAAATTGGAAGAAACTGTACTCCTCAAAACATGTGATGCTCTCAGTTCCACACCCATTACTAGATTTAGGATTTTCCTTAGCCACAGATAGGAGCTGATTTATTATGGATGGAAAGGGGTGAAAAGGGAGGTTTATTATGAATGGCTAACCAATCTTGGGTAGATCAATAACAAGCCATGATGGGCATGGGTAAGTTTATTATGGATGGAAAGGTTGTGAGTGTGTGCAAAGTGAAGGATGAGATTGAATCTTGAAGGAGGGAGGAGCAATGTCTCTATGCATGGTGCTAATGACCTAGTTTTCACCATGGTACTTGCCTAGGGCGCCACTGAAGTGGTTTTCACCATTGGACGAAATGTTTTTCTTTACTTTTTTTGATTTTTTTTATTGATCTTTTTGTGTCACAGAGCACATGTTTGCTAGGTTTTCACCAAGATGCGATTTTTTATTTTTATGATTTTTTTTGTATTTGAAATTTTTTTTATTTTTTTGTGTTTTTGAATTACGATACTCTGAAGAGCTATGTGTAAAACCTGCAAAGGTGCATGTTGTTGATAGGATCCTCCAAAGGTTCACCATCTGGAGTTGAGAGTTGATATGCACCAGATCCATAGACTGTTGCAATGATGTAAGGACCAAACTATTTTGGTTCGAACTTTCCCTTCTTCTGACTTTTAGGATTTTCCTTAAGAACAAAGTCACCTACCTCAAATGTGCAAGGCTTGACCTTATGATTGTAGTTGTGTTATTCCTTGATTGAATGATATGTAGCTTGAGTGACTGTCTTCCTTGATGAAGGAACTAAGATAGAATTACTAGTGTGTGAACTACATAGGCCCATATGCGTGCCACCTAAAGAAGTTTGGGCATCCTTGATAACAAAGTCCTTCAAGGAATCTCTATTAAAGGTCCATGATGTATCGCTATAAGGGAAAGGATGTGCGAAACAAGTGGATGAGTGATGAAGGCTTGTGATTGTGAAAAGAAGTGAAAGTAGGATAGCATGATGGAGACTTAAGATCAACAAGTGTTCTTTTTTACTTGAAATTTTAGAACTTTTGCCCCTAGTTATTTTGATATTAGGGGAGATCATCTCTTTCTCTTTTTCTTTCATAGGATTTTTATCCTTGACCTTTATTTTTGCATCCCCAATGAGTAAGGGCTTTTGTGATTCTTGTTGATCCAAGTCTAGGAGAGGAGTGAAAATGGAATGAGTGGATGAAATAGTAGGGCTATGTGAGTTCTCAAGAGGGTTGGTGGTACATTCAATAGATTCTTCATTGGAACCACTCTTAGGACTATTGATATCAAGAGTTGCTTGCACCACTAGAGGAGATTTGCATTCAGACTTAGTAGCCACAACACTAGGTGGTTCACACCCAATTGCTTGCAAATTGTTTATAGATTGTTCCTGTTGACTGAATACCTTAGGAGATAGTGGGAGTTGATCAACGTGAAAGATATCACCACATACCATGTCTTTAATCTTGAACTTTTCTTTGATTTCTTCTTGTTTGCATGTAGAAGCTTTTAAGGATTCTGGATCAACATATGTTGATGAAGGAATAACCTCTCGATTGACTAGGATTGTTATTTCTAATCTAGGTTGCAAATTATTGCAATAAATGAATGGCTTTGGATCATATTTGATGGTCACTTTAACTCCATTGTGTGGGAACTTGATACATCGATGATATGTAGATGGGACTGCGCTCATCTCATGAATCCACGGACGTCCTAGCAATATGTTGTATGTGAGATCTAAGTCAAGGACTTGACAAACCATATCCTTCATAACTGGCCCAACTATGAGAGGTAAAGTGATTGTTCCCTTGGATGAACGCTCTTCATCATCATATGCCTTGATGTTAATTTTGTTTGTAGAATTCATAGCCTTTTTAGAATATCCCAATTGTTTAATAGTGCTCAATGTACAAATGTTCAGACCGACTCCTCCATCTATCAGGACTCATTTTATTTGGTGTTTGTGTAGGAAGGCTTCAATGTGTAAAGGTGCATTATGTGGTTGGCTCACAGAGGTGTTGTCAGCTTCTGTGAATGTAAGAGAATGTGGAACATAAAGGTATCTCACCATGGCTTGAAACTAGTCCACGTTTAGATCAGTGGGGATGAAAGTGTCTCTCAAAGTTTTATCAAGAATGGCTTTATGTGCAGGGGATATGTGTAAAATCTCAAGGATTGAGATAAGCGCGGGTGACTTCTCTAACTGTTATACAAGGTCATACTCAGGTTTGGTTGATGAGGAAGTAGTGTTTTTAGCTAGAGCACCTTGCAAAGTGAATTTACCTCGACGAGTTGCAACATTACATTCAAAGGTATGTTCAAAAGAAGATCCAATTCCTTTTAGGATAATTTTGGGTCTTTGGGTAGAATTTTTTGGCGTTTTGTCCTTGATAATAATGGTAGAGACATAATTGTTCATCGAAATGTGATTGACAGTTGAATCATAGTTATAGGATGCTCTAGTATAGTTGGTCTGCTCATCTGTGGCTTTAGATTTTCCCTTGTCATGTTTTGGGAATGGTTCTTTAAACATCTCATGTTCTTGATTGGATGAGTGTCCCTCAATCTCAATGTCACCTCTATCAATAAGATCTTATATGATGTTCTTCAGCCAATGACAATTTCCTATTTTATGTCCCCTGCTCTTGTGATATTCACAGTATTCATCGTTATTCCACCAATTTGCTTTGACCTTTGTCTCATATGGAGGCATATATAGAATTGTTATTATTTTTTTTGCCACTAGCTTCTTGAAAGCTGACTCAAGTGATTCTCCCGATGGGGTGTACTTCCTTCATGATTTGGAAGTTTTTTGAGTATTCACTTGATTGTTTCTAGGGCTTGATCCAGAAAAAAATAATTTTGGGTTGTACTGTATTGGCATCAACAACACCATCATTGATTGTGTTCTTGTTTTTATTCCAAAATCTTTGCTTGTCTTTTCCTTTAAAGTCCTCTTTGTTTTCTTTGAATATTTTGATGATGCCTTGCTCAATTAGGACCTACTCTATTGCTAAGCCTTTTTCAATAACGTCCTTGAAAGTGGACAAGCAAGCTTTCCTTAGGTCATAACCAAGGTATTTGTTGACATTTTGGGTTAACATCTCTACCATTTGTTTTTGTGGAATTTCACAAGAGCATCTATTGGATAGATTTCTCCATCTTTGTAAAAATGATGAAAGAGACTCTCCATCCTCTTGCTTGGTCTTGCACAAAGTAGTGATGGATATGTCTATCTCTATGTTGTATGAGAAATGTTGGGTAAATGCCTTTGCTAAGTCACCCCATTACTTAATTCTAGGTGGAAGTTGGGAGAACCATTCCATAGCTTGATCACCTAAGCTCCGTGGGAATAATCTCATCAAATATATCTCTTCTATTGCTACCTCAATGCAAGCTATGAAAAATTGTCTTATATGTGCCTTAGGATCTCCTTTTCCTCTATACTTATCAAACTTAGGTGTCACAAAGTGTGTAGGAAATGGAGGCATTGGAATGTTTGTGTAAAATGGATAGGGACATATGTCTCTCATTGTGTAGGCTAGCTTTGGTGTATTTATGTCCTCCAGTTTCTTTTGTAAGTCCTTAATTTGCTGTTCCAAATTGTTCTTAGGTGGAGATCGACTTCTTAGACCATATCCCATGCCCGAGGCACTAGGTGGAGGGGGAGAATGTTGCATATATGGATGATATTGATCATACACATGTTCATATGGAGGAGGCGTGGTGCAGGAGCACCTAGCTTCATTTCATCACAGGTTTGATAGCAGGTTTTATTTTTATTAGTCTTGAGTTGGAAATTTTGTCTAAGATGTTTTTGAGTTGTTCTAAGTTGTTTGGATGAGTTTTGAACTCATTATGTGGTCATGTTTCCTGTTTTCATGTTTTTGCTCAAAGTTGCCAGTTTGGAGTTGCTTGGCAAAATGTTGGGAAAAGTGAGTTTTCAATGTGTTTTTGTTTTGAAAAGTTTTTAGACATGCTTTGTGCTTGGTTTTTAGGTGTGAGTAGTGTTCTTAGGTGATTGGTAGTCTTTGAGGTCAACCTTGCATCATCTAGGCATTAACAGTTGTCATTGTAGACATGAAAATGTCAAATTTGAGTGCTCTTGGACATTTACCTATACATATAGGAGGATAAATGACTTGTAGAGGTATTTATTCTCTTTCTTTAACCATTGTAAGGGTTGATTTCATGGAGATATTAGGCATTTGAAAGTTTGCACTAGTTTTTACCTTGTTTTTCTCTAAGTTTTAACTCCATGTGAGAAGCAGTCCGTACACCTGCTGTACTTGGCCATACTGTTCTTACATTTTCAAGTTCTCTTATGCTTCCTGAAGCTTTTCCCTTTGGTGGCATCAAATTTTATTAAGTTTTGAATTCTAAGCAAAATTAATTGGTTTTGACAGTTTCATTGCCTTGTCTAGGAATTTGGCAAGGATGCTTGACCAACTTGGCTTCTTGAAGCCCTAAATGTTCATGGCTTCCCAAGAACCAGTTGGTCAACTTGTAAGATATGTAAATACATGCTTTTATTTCAAAAATGCAAGTGCAAGAAGTTTTGTGGCCATGGAGCCCTAGGCAAGTGTGCTATTTGGCTAAGGTCTTTGAAGAAGTTTGATGCTTTGCTCTTCTATAGCAAATGCATTCATCAAGTGGACAGACCTATCTTGATGTTCAAGTTGTATGTGAAAGCAAAGAGGCTTTCTAAGCCATGATAAAGATGGTTGCATTTTTCAGTTTGTGAAAATTGTGTAAAAAAATAGTGAGTCACTGTTTTGGTGTTGGTTTCCACTCATTTGCTTACTCTCCACCATATATTGGTGTTTGTAAAACCTTGTATGTCCTTTTATTTGTTTGCAAACAAGAACAAGGAGTGGTATTTGACCTTGCCCATGGGTTTTGAGTTTTCCAAGTTCAGTTAATGATCCTTTAGGCAAAGTTGTAATGCCCAACTGGCTGTAACAGTCAATTATGACTGATTTTTGCATTTTAGTTGAGTTATTTTTGCAATCTTCCTCTTCCAAATAGTAGGTATGAAGGTCAAAAAACATTTGAAGATAGATCATTGATCAAAATCACTAGACAGACCTTTGAAAAAAAAAATTGACGGTGGTAAATGTAGGTTAAAGTGAAAATGCAGTGAAAGAGGCAAAGTGCAGTGATAACAAGTTTTGACAGTGAATGATTCATTGGTTTGTAATTGCCTAATGCTTTCTTTGTGTAGGGCTAATGTGGTTCTCCTTTTTCACTAATGTTGGACATGTTTACATGTTTTGAATGTAATTGGTACTCATGCAATGATGTGTTTGTGGAAAGCAAGAAAGGGAAAAGTTGTAAATGTTGCACACTCCTTATGAGCATCTTTTGTAAAACATTGTTCTCTAACCTTTGAAGGTGTAAAAATGATTTATTTTGGCCTAATTAGTATGTGGCATGGTAGAACTAAGGTTGCATGATTCACATTGAAGGTTTCTAGCTTGTAAGTTGATTCTTGCCATGAAAACCCTAGCAAACCTTTCTTTTTGCACCCATTTTTGGGATAGTCATGGAGGAGGCCTAATGGACCCTAAGACTTAGAAAATCCTCAAGAACTTCCAAAAAGGTAACAGAATATAAGGTTCTTTTTGTATGGAATTCCATCGTTGGAGTAGGATGAGCACAAAACCCCAAAAAGAGGGCTAATTCCTTGTAGCCCGTTTTAGGCCTAAAATATGGTTTTTTGTCAAATCGGGTACACAAAGGAAGGTTGTAAAGCATGAAACTCATCAAATCAAGTTGAAAAAAGTTAATCTTGCATTCATTTAACACATTTGTTGAGATAGACTCCATAAGTCAATTTGTAGCACTTGTGAAGGATTGCTACACTCCAAACCATAGAAGACCAAAGACACCCATTGGGGTAGAACTTGACACAAACTTGTAATTCATCAAGAGGAGACCTTGTGTAGTTAGAGAATAGGTTAGGGATAGAGGAAATGAATTCCAATTGAGAGAGTAAGGTGTTAGACTACAAAGCCGAAAACAATGGAGTTGAAGCCCTTGAGCAACCAGGGAGTGTTTGACTTAGGGAGGTGGATCAAGGAGACTTGCTAGGTTGCCGATAAGCTTTTTTCTCTCTGATTTTGGTGACTACACCTTGAAACTAGAAAAGGACCTATCACTTAGTAAAACATACAAGCCATTTGGGCAACCCCCTTGCCCTACCTCCCTATCAAGGTGTATAGTGATGCTGCGTATATGGACCACTTAGTATAGAATCATGATGAGGAATGGAATATATGTTTTGTCCATGTCTACCATACTCTACAGGCATGCCATGAGTTTGTTCTAATGTGTTGCCCCCAAATTTGACATGGGGTTTCCTTGTGTCCAAATTTTTAGCATGCCTTTGAATATCCAATTGCTTTGGTGGTTGGTCCTTAGCATTGGTATGTGATTGAGTATATTTTTCTGCATAAGACTTTCATAATGGTCTGTGAAGGTGAGTATCATATGCTTGACCATGTGTATGTGGGACCTCAAGTTTTTGAAACAAAGATGATGGTGATTCAGGCGCCATATGTGGTCCTCTATTTCCTCCACTATTAGGCCTCCTTTGATCCATGTTGAGGTGAGGTTGTTGCAAAGGTTGATTTTCCATTATTTGAGACATGTCAAAATCATGAGGGATCTTGGCTCCACTTTGTGCCATCACTTGTAAGAAGTATTGTCTATCTCTCCTCATTATTTTCTCAACCAATCGATTGAAATAGTCATCCATAATGGAGTCTTCCACTTCTATTGAATGTACAGAAAACTTGTCCATATTGTCATTTTGTGTATCATTGTTGTTTGTAGTGTCCACGTTCTCAACATTTGAAATGTTTCTATAGGCATCCATGTCAAGTAATGTAGTATGATCAGAATTGAAAAAGACATCATTGTCATACTCATAGGCACTCATGTTTGTGGACTCTTGAGCCCCTTTAGCTTCTCTCCTAGATTTTTGGGAACGGGTTTCAACCATGAACTAGGTGTTGACCAAGATGTGTGAGACTAGATGAAGATGGAAAGAGTATGAAAGACCAAGAGTTGGATGGAATGTAAATGAATCTGAGGTGTACTTACAATGTCCAAAGTGTAAGACCATGTATGTATGTAGTAGAGTAGGTGTGGCTTCCAAAGAGATGATAGTTTCTCTTGATGAGGTAAGTTGACCTTGACTCTAATTAATACCAAATGAGACCCAAAGGTGATAGACCTTGATGAGGGACCACTTAGAAAAATGTTGTTGTATGTAGTGTGTTGACAAAGAAAGATGAGGACAAGCAAGTGACCTTTTGACTCAAGTTTAGACAAATGTGAATGTAATGCAAGGTGTAAAACAATGGTGAACTTTGTGAGACCCAAATATAGGCTGAATGCTAGATGAAAACCTGGAGAAATAACCTAGGAAGCTCAAGAATTCTAAAACTGATTGCTCTTGTTTGCTTGACTATAAATTTTTCCAATTTTGAACACAGACGTGCCTGTATACTTCACAGACACAGTTAAATGAAACAGACGTGGTTGACCACTACACAAATGCGTTTCTGAGATTTTGTGAATGTAATTTTTCTTAAGAGAACACAAATGTGTTTCTTCCCTTCATAGACGTGGTTAAATGACACAGACACGATTTTATCAGACACAGACGCATTTCTGGAATTTAGTACAATTTTTCCAATTTGTGAAGTTGTTTGTTGTGACCAAATCTGAATTTTTGACTATTTTTTCATGACAAGTGGACACAATGTCGATGAAGACTCAATGTTTACAAGTGTTTAGACTCAAAATGACTCAAAGAAAAGTGTGTTTTTTGATGTAAAATTGTTTTTCATACACTTGAAGACACAAAAGACATAATGTTATGATGTTTGGTCTTGAATGTTTGAATGTTCAAAATAAGACAAGCACAGTTCTTATGGTTGGCCAGGACAATAGTTGCTGATCCAACATGGGGTTTCCCCTGAGGCTACGCTATATAGAGCGAATACTTAGATGCTTGACCCCACTAGCTCCACCCTCGACACTCACTTCTCTGGGGCAGCCAAGCATCAGTCCCGATGAAAACTCCCCGTGGCAAACTTTGTATCTCTACTAAGAATCGTATGTGTGTGGGTCGCTCCAGAGGTCTGACCTCCTGCCCGAACAACTAGAAGGATTTTGTCTTTCTAAAATAAAAAGGTTCTAGTAAGGGCATCCACTCATGTGGCCATACATGCGGCACTTTCAGCTCTGTAAATACAGAAGGCTCCCAGCCGGTAGGGGTTACGCCCTACAAATGATCAAATAAATTTGATCAAATGAGTTTATGGGGAGACAATGTCAGTATGAACTAATCAACACACATTGCCCATGGTTTTCACCATGGATACAATTGTTTATAGTGGTTCGGAAGAGGTGGGTTTTCCTCACTACCACTTGGGTCAATCTCTCCTCACTAGTAGTCCTAATGACCACATGGGGAGATAGGCTCTCTAGAGATTAAACAAAAGGAGCCTATTGCTCAAGACAAAAAAGACATTGGTTTAGTTTTAGTGCACCAATTGAAGTGTTTGATAATCTATGAAAACAAGGCACACAATAAAGATCAAAAGAAAACCCTTGTCAAGGTCCTACAATGAAGATTTGTTAGTAGTTTGGATTGTTTCAAATGATCGCCCCTTCCTGCAAGAACACAAGTTAGGTAAATTTTAGATCCAAAAAGACTTTGTGAAATAGGGGCCTTCAAAAAAACAATTTTGCTTTCAAGACAAGCTACACCAATTTCGTTAGCTAGAATACAAGATGTTAGCTCAAAATAAACTAGTTCTGAAATCCAAATGATGAAATAAAGCCTCAAAACTGGATCAAAAAACTGAAATGCCAAAATATGAGACACAACCGTGGTTAAACCTAATGGAGACGTGGTAGAAAATTGCAAACACAACTAAATTTGTCACATGCACGACTTCTGAACACAGACTCGACTCCCAAACACAAATTTGCCAACAGAGACACAACCCTGCAATCTGCAAAATAGAATAAAATAATGGCGAACACAGACACAATTACAAAGGTCGCAGACGTGGTAGAAAAGCAAAAACGCGGTTCCAGGATGCGCAGACGTGGAAATGCCAAAAGTTTGTCGGAAATGTCAGATCTGCAACTTCAAAAACACAAAATCTACAACAAAAGATGTTAAATTCAGAAGGTACAAGAGTCCCACCGGGCATACCAAAATGTTTATGGTGAAAGTGGAAACAACAATAATGAAAGACTAAATGAATTTAACCACAAAAACCCTAGCCTAACAACAACAAAGATCCACTATAACATATGAAGATTACCTAAGACAATGCAAATCAAATGAAATCACAAAGATTATACCATCACATGTCCAATAGGGTTTGGATCTCCATTCTTTCTATCTCCATTGATCTTGCTTGATATATTTACTCTCAGATTTTATGTGTGCACAAGAGCTCAATAAAGAATGGAAATGTGGTTGCAAGTAGGCTTGATCGCATATGAAAGTTTGAATGCTAGAGTAGTCGGGGCTTGATAATAAAGGAAACATCTCCTTATATAAAAGACACTATAAGAAATGGAGGGATAAGATTAAGAGGTGTAAAAGATAAATGGTCGGCTAAGATTGGAGGGTAGGTAGAGAAAATAAGAAAATAATGAGAGGGTAGGTAGTGTATGAATTAAGAAATGAATGACATGTGTCATGGGTAGAAAAGGTTAATGAATTAATTAAATAAATAAAGATTTATTTAATTAATAGAGGAAGTGGGATCAATTAAATAAATAAGATATTTATTTAATTTAGGAAAAGGATAATTTAAATAAATAAATGTATTTATTTAAATGAGAAATAAGGCTAGAAGAGGATAAATGAATTAATTAAACAAATAAAGATTTATTTAATTAATAGAAGAATTAATTTTAAATAATTAAATAAATAAAGATATTTATTTAATTAGACAGGACAATTTTAGGTGTCTACATATATATATAGATGTATGTATGTATGTATGTATGCATGTACACACACACACACACACACATACATATATATGTACACACACACATACACACATGTATGTAGGTATGGATGGATGTATGTATGTGTGTTTGTGTGTGTGTGTGTGTGTGTGTGTGTGTGTGTGTGTGTGTGTGTGTGTGTGTGTGTGTGTACATACATACATACATACATACATACATACATACATGTATGTTTGTATGTATGTATGTATATATATATATATATATATATATATATTTATTCATATGTATGTATGTATATATATTTACATATGTGTGTGTGTGTATAAGTACACATATACATATATAGATATACATATATACATATATAAATATGCATATATGTGTATATAGATATATTCATACATGTATGACATTAAGCCAAGGTTGACTCATACAAGTTCCTTGTGCATAAAAACTATTGATTTTTTAGTAAATCAAAGTCCAATTGAGTTTTTAACAAATAAAAGTTCAATCAGGTTTTTCAAATAAAAACCATGAACGGGTTTTTACACATACGCATTAAGGATTGTAATTAGGCTTGGATGACAAGGCTAAGGCTTGGGATCCTTATTTCCCTCCTCCTTACAAGTTATCTTCTTCGAATCTAGTTTCTCAACTTCCTTGTCATTAGGTTTACACATTATCAAGTGGATATTTTTAATTTATCCACCATAATTTTACAAATATTCTTAGTTTTCTAACCATATATTTTTTTAAGATTTGAATAACATATTGATTATTTATTTGTTTTACTAGTGCCTCAAGAGTTCTCTAAGACATATGTGTATCAATTTTTTAATAATCTTTTTAACTACTTATCCAAATTCGTAACAAATTATATATTATTTTTCTACACTTCATTATTTACACTTAAAAAAAAATCCTTATTATTTTAGTGCAAGTTATGTGACATGCACAAATAGGTACCTAATTTTCATGATGCATCCACTTTGAAAAATCAGAAGAAAAAAAATACTCAAATAAAAAATTACAAAAAAAACACAACTAATAGTACTTACTCTTAACTGTCTTTTAACCAAAGGGTTTTTCAAAATGCTAAATGTAACTATAACTTTTATGACACACACACAAGAGACTATGTTATGTTTTTCTGAAAAAAATAGAAACAATTTTCCGTGTGTGAAAGATTTGACTCCCTTAATCTTATCCATTTTTTTAAAACATTAGTAGTTTGGTCAACTAGATTCAGACTACTACAATTATTTTTCTTTTGGTATCTTCAAATTTTGAGTGGACGAGTCTCAAATTGCTCCTCCAAATTCAGATTTACCTAATTTCATAAAAAAGTGGCCACTTATACTCCCTTTTTGTTCACCATCTTAGTGCACTTATGCTATATATGTATGTATGTGTGTGTGTGTGTGTGTGTGTGTGTGTGTGTGTGTGTGTGTGTGTGTGTGTGTGCACGTGCGTGCATGCACACACACACACACAAAAACACACTTATGTGTATGTGTGTGTGATAAGGTTATATTTGAAATGAAGTTTTGTTATTTTCTTTTCTACTAATAAAGGATTATGTATAAAGGGAATTCTCTTGGATATTCAAAGAGGGGTTTCCTTTCCAATAAGTGGTCCTTATAATTACTTAGTCACATCAAGAATTTCATTTGAGTTTTTTTAGAAGATCGGTTAGAAGTTTTTTTAATTGAATTTAACACTTGGTTTAACAATATTATGATGCTTCGAGTCGAAATTTGATGTCCTTTTGATGAATGCTGATTCACAATGTATCACTAGGAAGTTAGCAAAATTCTTTTAGTGCTAATAGGGAGGGGGTAGTTTTGTAATGAATTCAAGTGGAATTGTATAAGATGAATTAGTATTAAAGCTATGAGATTTCCACAACCCATATTGTATACTAGTTTGTTTTTCTGGATGGAAAAAAATACACACAATCGAATCCAAAAAAATAAACTAGTATATGAATTAGTATGTTAAATATGGATGAGTGTCGAATATGGGTGATTAAAGAAGGGAAGGTCTCTACTATAGATCATTCTATCAAAATAGTCAACTAAATTTGTTTTGAGCCAAAGTTGTTAATCATTTTGATATTAGATGATTATTTTCTTTTCACTCAGTTCCATATCATGTTGTTAGTAGATGGCATGTTCTTTATGTGAAATATATGTTAGTTGGATCATGTTACAATAGATTCTATCTTGCCCACTAGTTCTAGATTGCTAAGTACCTCATGTAGGGTCAAGATAACCAAGGGAGATTACACTTTGTGGTTGGGTGGAAACGCACTTGGACCATATTCTTGTCTCATGGTTAGCATACATAGGAGAGTAAGAGGCAAAAGGGAATGAATCATCACACACTTTTGTATGGATATATTGATATTACCATAAAATTTTCTCATCTAACATGTGTACATGAATATTATTCTATCATTTACAAGAATTAAAATATTAAATTTATCTATTTGATAATTTGTTCATTGTAAATTTATAAGGATTTTGTTATATTAAGTGTGTCAACTAAAGTATATTTTTTATCAAATTACACAAGTCTTGATAACTATGCAATTAATTATGGAGGTCCATATGTTTTGTTCTATTGTATTTTAAAAGTTCTTTATTTTTATGATGAGGAGAAAAGCGTGTGTTGTTCAATTTTACAACACACCCCTAAAATTAAAAAATAGGCTCATAGTCTTCCTTAGGAGTTGATATATTTTATAAAGTTAACAATCTTAATATTTTCCTTTTCCATTACCCATTTTTCTTAAAGTAAATTTTGAAGTTGTAAGTTCTTGAAATATTCTTTTTAATATTCATTTTATCTAGTTTCCTAAGTCCTACTATATAAATTATAACCCTTAGATATCATGTGTTGGATTGCAAGTTTTGATTATACATTATAAACATTTTATCATGTGCTGAGTTACAACTTATATCAATTATTCAAAATATAGTTCATAATAATAAGAAAGTATAAAGTTAATAGGTGGGAATTAATAGCACCTATGTGAACCTATTTTTGACCCCAACCTAGCTCAATTACTCTTGCAAACATTTTTAGAGCTTAATCTCATGATACTTGACCAATTGCAAATATGAATTTAGTTAGAAGTAAAGGTGAACACATATACAATAGAAATATGATTTCAACTATAAATGTATTTTATCTGTGCATTACCAAATACAAAATGTACTTAGAAAATAAACTGGCAACTCAAAAATGAATTGAACAAAAAAATTAAATTTATATGTCTATGTTTACATGGACAAAACATATTGGTAAAAACCTCCACCAAGAAGGGAGACTCAAATTCATAATATCATAAAAATAGAGATTACATACAATCTTTTCCTTCTCCCCCTCCATCTTTAATCCTTTACCATCTAAAAAAAAGATATTTTTCACTCTTAATAGTTACATTTCCATACTAGCACCTTAAGGCCTATTTATATTGCATGTTCACCTTTAAATGGGGCTTTTAAGTTCATTATCAAATCCCAATACCTACCTCTTGTAAATATAAGTGTTTAATATATTAGATAATGTAGTGTGTAACCATTTTACTCATGTACCTGATTTAGACACCTAGTTGTTAATAGTTTTTAAATAATCTAGTAATTATTATTTATAAACATAAGTTTTCTTTATCTTTCATAATACTCACCCAAATGACAAAAAAGAACTCATAGAAAACCCCTTAGGATGTTGAAAATTTAAAACAACTCTATCCTTCTATATTCTCTCTTGATAAATAGTAAATCACTATCAATAAAAAGTAATTATCAACCCTCGATAAAAATATTAATTATTGTACAAGTTAAACTTAATTAGCGTAATAGTTAAATATTTATTCTTGATGATGAATCCCTTTTCCTTTATGAATAATTTATAAACAACATATATGTGTGTGTGTGTGTGTGTGTGTGTGTGTGTGTGTGTGTGTGTGTGTGTGTGTGTGTGTTTATACATATAGATCAATAGCTAGATAGATAGATAGATAGATAGATAGATAGATAGATAGATAGATAGTGTTTACAAGGTCATTGGCACCCTAAGTTAAACTTAATTAGCGTAATAGTTAAATATTTACTCTTGATGATGAATCCATTTTCCTTTATGAATAATTTATAAACAACATATATGTGTGTGTGTGTGTGTGTGTGTGTGTGTGTTTATACATATAGATCAATAGCTAGCTAGATAGATAGATAGATAGATAGATAGATAAATACATAGATAGATAGATAGATAGATAGTGTTTACAAGGTCATTGGCACCCTAATCCTAACAAATTTCATATTTCTCTCTAAATTTTTTGCCCGTTTTTTTTTTTGGTAAGTTTGGGGATTTTGGAGAATTGAAAATTTAAACTTTCTTCCTTATCAAATGGGTTTATTTTTCTTGAAAATATTTATGTCATTTCTACAAATTATATGTCTAAACCTCATTATGGATTAGATTAATAGGAAAATATAGTTAAAATAAATATTTGAACCATCGATGGTTCATCTTTTAAAATCCATATCTTAGTTTTGGGGGTTGTTTGCAAAAAGGATCTAAATCCACTTTGTTTATCTTAAACCAATGGAAAACATTTTTAAAATATTGATGTCACACTTTTAGATACTTTAAAACTTGGAAAATTTAAGTTCGTATAACCATCAATTGCATGACCATGTCATGTCTATTCTATAAAACTTGCAAAGTGCACCTTAATACTATGTGTCAACATGAAAGATGTATACCATATGTATCGACTTGAACTTCCAATACTTAGTCAGTTTTTGAGTCATTGAAACGTGTGGGTTGAAACCAATTACTACAATGTAGAATTTTTATGTTACAAGTCAACATCATATGTCAACATGAAAATATGAAAGCATGCACTACTAATCCTAGAGTATGTCCTACAAAGTACATATCCTAAAACTATTGGTAGTAACTTGAGGTATTCCATACCTTGTCTAGTCATAATTTTTTTTTTTTTTTTTAGAATATCTAACTACATGAGCTACGATTCAAATTTGTTACATTAAAATGCTGGATTTTTTTTGAATTTTAATTAAGGATAGCACCTCCATTGACTTGACTTAACGAGAATGATAAAAAATGTTGGGGACTCTTTCAACACACTTAAATTACACTCAAAACACATTACAAAAGAAATTTACGTCTCCATCTACGTCAACTAGGCGTGTTCGATCTGCTCACGAAAGCTTTTAAAAAAAAAAATAGTTGTGATAATAAAGCTAGTTTTAGACATCTTCCTTACTTGTCTCTGTGCTTATAGAAGCACTCGGCCATCAACCAAACATTGTTAACATCTTTTTGATTATAAAAATTTTGTCATCTTATCTCCCCTCTCGTAGGCAAATCTAACTCCTTCATCAAACATTCCTCCCACTTTGCCCAGTTTATTAAGGATTCCCACTTAGATACTCATGACCTCTTAGTGAGCTTCGATGTGGTCTCCCTCTTTATCAAGGTTCTAATTCTTGACTCCATCGAGATTGTCAAACGCAAAGTCAAGGCCGAGATTGCTACGTTGGTTGATTTTTTCTTGAGATCCACCTTCTTTTCATTCTAGGACATGATCTATGAGCAAGTTGATGGGGAGGCTATGGGTTCCCCACTTTCCCCAGTTATTGCCTACCTTTTCATGGAGAACTTTGAAGATACCTCCCTCTTCGCTTACCCTCTTCAACCAAGGTGGTGGAAGCATTATGTTGATGATACCAATGTGTGTTGGCCCCATGGCTTGGATAAACTTCAGGATTTCCTTTCCCACCTCAACAACATATCTCCTTGCATCTCCTTCACCATGGAATTTGAATCCAAAAACCAACTTCCTTTCTTAGATGTGTTGCTTATTAGGAAATCCGATGGCTCCTTGGGTTGTCGCTTGTTCCACAAAACCACCCACACTGACCTTTACCTTCACTCCTTATTGCATCATCACCCTTGCCAAAACATTTGGGTCCTCAAAACCCTAGCCATGAGAGCCTATCGTATTTGCAATGGTGACCACTTAGACCAAGAGCTAGACCATCTTCCTCGCAGCCTTAGATTGCTTGGGTACTCCAACAAGCATATCTCTAGAGCCTTTAACTAAGCCAAATTTTTCTTCCTCTCGCATTCTTTCCGCAATCCTCCCTCAAACCTTCCTCGTGTCTCCCTTCCTTGCATTTAAGGCATTCCCCATAAAATTTCTAAAATCCTTTCAAGGAAAGGTTTTCATTGTGCCTTCAAGCCTTTCTCAATGGTCAAGAACTCCATCCCCCCTCTTAATGACCCAAGGGATATTCTCTTGGAGTTCGGTGTCTACACGGTGATGTGTTCATGTGATGCACCATATATAGGTGAAATGGGTCATTCCTTTAGCACTAGAATCAAAGAACATAGTGCCAACATCAAGCATGAACATGTCCTTAAATCAGATCTTGTTGAGCACTCTAGATCTACCATACAAAAATCTTGTTTAAAGAAGATAATTTATTCAAAAGGAATCTTAAGGGGGCCATAGAAATCAACAACCACCCCCATAACTTAAATCATGATGATGGGTGGAGTTTAAGCACTTCTTGGCAACCATTTCTTTCTAGCATCATAAACCTTCGACATCTCCATCCTTGACCTTTTCCTTGTTCACTTCACTCCTCCCTTTCGTCCTCATATCCCATGTCTCCCTTGTGCTCCCTCTTCTCGTGGTTCCCTTTCCCTTAGGCTCGTGGCTTTCGATCCCCCCTTTGCGGCTCTGTCCTTCCATCTCTAGGTTGGTTTCCTTTGCCTCCCCTTTCCCTCCTCCTTCCATTCTTTTTTTTGGTCATGATCCCCTGTTCCTTTGCCTCCCCCCTTGGGATTCTGTCCTTTTTCTATCTTCCTTGTTACTTTCCCCTTGAGGTGGTTCGCCTTCCTTGGCTTCTTCTTTCCTTTGTTCCTTCCCTAGGCATTGTTTGCCATTTGCTTTGCTTTAGTTTTTCCTTTTTGTGTTTTTCTTGCTTCTATTTTTTTATGTTCTTGGTTTGCTTTCTCATATATATATATATATATATATATATATATATATATATATATATATATATATATATATATATGCACATATATATATATATATATATATATATATATATATATACATATATACACATTCATATATACACATTATCGTCGTTGTAGTATTTGTCCTTCTTAGTGCTTAATTGATCTGTGTGACACTGCAATAAAACAAATCTAATCTTATCTTTTACAAAATGTCATAATCTAATTTAGACTTAATTTTTTTAGAGATCCTGTAGAAAATTTCATAATTTGTATTAGACTTAATTATTTTAGAGATGATTTCAAATAATTAAAATAATAATCAAATAATGACTATCGATTCTATATGTATTATTGCATATGATTATTGATTGCTTAATCATTAGGTATTTGTTTAAATGCAAGTAAATTTGATTTATGATTATTGATTTGGGAACAATTGTTATTGATGAAATTTGAAATTTTGTGACTGCATGGACAGAGTGAAGATGAGAACATGGTTGAGGCAGAGGTCAGCTAGCATTTTAGAGTAGAGAAAAAATGCACGTTTGAATGAAAGGTTGGTTTAAAATGAATAACGAATCAAATGATGTTTTAATCTGAAAAATAATTTATTTGATTAATTAGTTAGAAATGTTTATTTACTAACTTAAATATAAAATTTCTTGAAATAGAAATATATTAATTTATTTTATATTATATTTAAAATTGTTTATTTTATAAATATTTATTAAAAATTAAAAAAATAAAATAAAATACTATATTTAATTTTAGATCAAATATGTCTTTTAAAAAAAGACTATATATATGCGAAATGAATGGCTCTCATTTTGCACACTTTGGAACAAGCTTTTCTACCTTGTTGTTATAGACTCTCGGGAGTATGCTTAGACTTGTTCA
This sequence comes from Cryptomeria japonica, assembly GCF_030272615.1. NCBI lineage: Eukaryota > Viridiplantae > Streptophyta > Pinopsida > Cupressales > Cupressaceae > Cryptomeria > Cryptomeria japonica. The sequence continues at coordinate 733,880,573 of NC_081407.1, forward strand.
TTTGAAGAATTTTGTTAGTTATCTTGTACATTCATTATCTAGTTTCCACCTTAGAAGTTTGTGTTCACAAGATCTTTGAAAAAAAGAAATGATATACTTCGCAAGATTCTTGCATTGTATATGTTGTTCCAATCCAAGAGTTTTGATTAAATTAGTTCGATAAAGTTAAATGTTATCAATACATACTACTAGAACATTACAACTATGTTGTAAATGAAAAAGAGAGAATAATGTTTTTGCAGAAAGAAACTAAAATAAAATAGAAAACAAAATGAGTAGACTAGACAAAAGAATTTATAGTGGTTCATCGTAATTGGCTACATCTACTTTATAAGCAAGGGAATGATTTTATTAATCACTATTTTGTACATCAATCATAGTAGCAAAAGAAACCTCCAAGTTTAAGTAGACAAAATACAAAATAAGAATATAAATAGCCAAGAGTCTTGGAGGGAAAAACAATATGACCGTTGGGCTTCACAATATCAACAATCTCCCACTTGAAGTCCAACAACTACTGCCAAAGACATTTCCCTACTTCAAACCTATTATCAGAGCTTGACAACACCGAGAGAAGTCCTACACAAGTCAAACTTCTCTCTCAGTACCACTTTTGTCAATGCATCAATCGATATCTCCTTAGTATCAATTTTTGCAACCTACAACTTGCCCTCCTCTAGGACAGTCCGAATAAAGTGGTGATGAATTTCAATCTGCTTAGTTCGATTGTGAAATGCAACATTCTTACTAGAAGAAATAGTATTGTTGCTATCAGAAAACAAGGTGAAAGAATGTTGTTTATGTCCTATCTCACTTTTAATAATCACTACAACCAAATCATCTCCTTTGCTCCTTTAGTGAGGGCCATATATCGTATCTCAGTACCTAGAAAGTGGAACCGCTTGTTGCAATCTAGAGACCCAACTTATCGCTGCCCCGACGAGTGTAAAACCATAACCTATGGTGGATCTCCATTTGTTCAAATCTTTGACCAAATCAGAATCCACAGAACCTTCTAATTGTATGATCCACTTCACCACATCCCAATGAGTTTTCCCCAAAATTGCTCACAAATCTGCTAACAACTCCCATTGCATCAGACGTATCATGCCGAGTACAGATCATGACATACATGAGACTGTCAACAGTGGAAGAATATGGTATGCCTTTCATAAAGTCTTGATCTATCGATGTCTTGGGACACATAGTAGAGGATAAATAAAAGTGATCAGCTAAAGGAGTGCCAATAGCCTTGGCATCCTTCATTCCAAACCTGTCCAAAACTTAGTTAATGTAGTCATGTTGACTCATGTTGAGATAATTTGATTTCTTTCTTTGTCTATCTCAGATTATAGTCATTCCAAGTATTTTCTTCACTACCCCTAAGTCTTTCATTGCGAAACATTGAGCCAAGTGTTGTTTCAATTCATGAATTATCCTCATGCTAATGCTGGTTACTAACATGCCATCAACATAAAGCAGTAGTAACACAAATTCACCATTAGAAAGGCTTTTGTAATAAACACATGGGTCAGATTCGTAATGGATAAAATGATGCTCAGCCACAAAGCTATCAAATTTGATAAACCACTATCTTGGGGTTTGCTTGAGCCTATACAAACTCCACTTCAACCTGCAATATAAATGTTCCTACCCCTGTTTCACACACCCTTTAGACTGCTCCATGTCCAAAATTTCCTCTTCAACATCTACATGTAGAAAAGCAGTCTTCACATCAAGTTGTTCACGTTAAAGATCTCAAAAAGCTACTAATCCCAAGCTTACAAGAATTGTAGTCATATTTACAACTAGAAAGAAAATATCATTTAAGTCTATTCCTTTCATTAATCGTAGCCCTTTTACAACTAATCTGGCCTTGTAGCCTCCTTGTTCTTTCAAACGAAACACCCATCGGTTCTTCAAGGGTTTTCGATTAGATGGAAGCTTCACTAAATCCCAAGTATCATTTGCCTTCAACAAATCCTTTTCTTCTTGCATCACAGTCATCCACTTATCATCATCAACACCTTTGCAAGCATCTCTGTAATTTACTAGTTCTGACTGATCAGAAAGCAACAATTCAGGTTCTGTGTCCATTGAAAATAATAACTCATAGTTTGAAAATTTTGTTGGAGCCTTTCTCTGCCTTGTAGACCTTCTCAATTCACCAACATGACTCGGTTGACAACTATATTGTTATTGAAAGTTTTGACCTCCATCAATGCCAAGGTTATTGTTACCAACATTCTTATCATGATTGCTCAAATCACCATCATCGTTCCTGTTGATGTTATTCTTGTTGCTCTGTCTCTGCGATTTAGAAAGATCCTCCCCTGTATTCAAAGTGCTTACCCTTGTTGCTGAGTGGTCACCTGACTCCTGCGTGGCACCATAAACAAGTCGTGGTAGAACAATTCCTACTGTCTGTGAATTACTGAAATTGCCTCCGAATTCAACTGAGGAAAGACCACGAGCTAGGGATGTGGGAGAAGAAGAAAGGGCTAGGGACGTGGAAGAAGAACCACGAGCTTGGTCAAACTGCAGCCCCTCAACAAAACCCGTGGGCTGGGACAATGAACGCAGACCATTAAAAATGACCTCCTTGGCTGTCGTGTAAAGAGAGGAGGGTGTGTGGAGTGCAGGGACCCCTCACAAACTTCATGCACACCCTGTGACATACATTTTACTACCGTTTGCGTGGGATGAGCGCTTTCTTGCTCATCATGAATGCTTATGGGCAGAGAAGGACATAAATCAGAGGTAGAAGGGAAATGCATGGAATCCACCTCCCTCTCATGGCGCATAAACGATGCGGAATGCTCTCCACTCAAAGAGGTATAAATATCAGAATTACAAGAGGATTGAGATGAAGAAATAGAAGATGGTGAGCTATTCTAAGAAGCTAACGATGCGGAATGCTCTCCACCGCCCTACAGAAGTTAACGATGTGGTTCTTCATCTGGTCAAACACAAGTTGTAAAGAGGCTATTCTCAACAATGAATGGAGGAGTCGCGGACAGAAAAGAGTTTTTTAATGAGAAATCCAAGCATTCATGGGGATTCGACACCAGAACATAGAACATAGCGAAACTCCAAGGCATAACTAAGATATCATGTGAGCACATGGCCAATGCATGGGTGGCAGCCCACTCCTTTGCAACCGCAGCAATGCGACCCTCTCCATTATTCTAGTAGAGGAATTTCATTTTCTCTATAACATGTAAAATTAAGACCTTACTTAAAATCAAAGAAAGATATTCTCTCCCCTTCCAAACATGCAGAGCAGCTGATAAGGGGAAAAACAGCAATATCAGCCAAACGGCCAAAGCCATTTTCATTACTGTCCAAAACCAGAAAAAGGTGGAGCTATTATAATTCTCATATGAGAGAAGAAGAAACATTCCTCATCTCATGTCTCAAATCACACATTTCTCACATCGAAAAAGCATCTCCCATTAAAAATATTAACTCCCCATGCCTCAATACAAATTTGAACAAAACTAATATTCAACTATTTTTTATTTGTGTTTAATGCGAATAAATTAAAATAATCAACTATAATTAGATTTACTTGTGGTAAATGTGAATAAATTGAAATAATCAATAATTTTTAGACTTATTTGTGTTTAATAATAAATTGAAATAATCAATAATTTTTAGACTTATTTGTGTTTAATAATAAATTAAAACATTCAAGTATTTTTTAGATTTAAATTAAACTCAAGTAACAACTATGAGGAGATTGGTTTTCATTTGTCTAATTTTTGGTATGATAAGGGTTTATTTTAATTTTTGTTGCAACCTCTACTCATTTTTATCATTGAAATGGTTGACAACACAACATGATTTATACAAAGTCTTGAGGTATGTCGCTTGCATGGTTTCAATGATTTTTTTAAGCAACAATTGTAGTTCTATTGTGTTGGGATTTCCTAAATTTTTCTTGCAAAATTTGCCCATTTTTTTTTTTTTTAATCAACATAATTGAGAGCACAACACAATCCATGCACAATATTGAGGTAAGCCACTTCAATGTTTTTAGTTGATTTTTTTTTTTTTAAATATGTACACAACTAGGTCATTTTTTCTTTCATTCTCTTTCTAATACCTTAAACCTTGATATTTTTAGATTGACTTTTTGTTTTATGCTAGTAGAATAAAACAATATCTCTATAGAGTTCATGTTGGTTCATCCATTTTTTTTGTTGTGATGGGATTTCATAAAATTTTCTTGCAAACCTTTCCCATTTTTTTTTCATCCGTTTTGTTGGCATCACATCACAATTTATGCAAAATCTTGAGGTAAGTCACTTGATATTTTTGTACGAAATTTTATTTTTTGGAATCTATACATATCAATTTTTTGTTTTCTTTATTTTCTAACCATAAAACCATGATATGTTTAGATTGTCTTTTTGTTAGTTAAACATTTTCAAGTATTAGTTTGTATTTGAAGTAAAATAAAAAAACAAAATGGGGTAATAGCTGCAAGGAATCCACTAATTTTAATCATTTTTTCATAAAATATATAACAACTCTAATCATAGATGTACCCAATCGCTTAAGTTTCCATGCCAACCCCAAGAATTAAATTAATTTCATCGATTAAGTAAATTGTTACAAATGTTTAAGTACAACAATTTGTTAATCTTGATCTAAGCCTAACATCTAAGGATGTAAAACAAAAACATTTAAACTTATTAAAAAGTTTATACTCCTAGCTTCAACAATTCATATGATATTATTAGATTGGCATTGAATATTCTAACTTCATAATGATATAAAATACAAAATTTTAGGAAAGCATATTCAAGGATACAATGATAGGAATGCCACCATCGTGCACCATCAATGCAATATAATTACATGCAACCTCATTGATCCTTGAGGTTTGATGGTTCTATTTATATTATGGAGGTCCTTTGTAGTTTCAAAATAGAAAGAAAGGAAAGTGCAACCAATATAACCACTTTTTAAGGATTTTTTAGGTAGGGGGTTCACTACCACATCTTTTCAATTAATGTGTCCAAACCCAATTTACCTAAGTTGTTTGGTAGGGCTTGGTATTCATGAACTAAGTAGGTTGTATTCCATTTTTTTTTTTCTCTTTAACAATCTAAAAGGTTGAATCTATTAGTCGAGTTTATGCCTATGGTTATTTTGGAAATTTTTTGTCCTTATTTGTGTTCCATATGCATGCATGAAAGTTTTCTTCTCTTGTATATACCATCCCTTTTAATCTTAGTAATATTATAGCTACAATTTCTAGTTTACTTCACTATAGATTATTTCAATTTTTCAAGAGCTTTTATCACCAATTTCTAAACATTACATCAATTAATATTTTATAATGTGAGAATTCTAGATTTCAATAATTAATTTTAGGTTTTCTATTCAATTTGTATTTATTATATATCCTATTAGAACTTAAAACTTTATATAACATAAAATTAATATTATTATTGATACGTTTCTTATAAGGGTTCAAATAAGTGCTACAAAGAAACCTTCCTTGCCTAGTTAAAAATGTCTTAATTTTTTTTTTTGAAAGAATTTGAAACTTGAAAACATATTAGCTCCCATTGATCTATATATATGAAGAACTTATTAAGAAATATCTCCAAATATTTATGATGAAATCGTCAGAATGAAGTCAACCATTTGCCACAAAACAAGAGAATCAATAGTGCCACGCCGTAGGAATGGTGATGTGCATCCAAGAACTAGACATGTGTGACCATAATTAATGAGAAAAAAATAAGCTAACTTTGTCAATGCACTTTCCACTATTTCATTGTTCATATGAAAAGTCTAGAGGAGATGGCACTATTTCCAACTTTATTTTCTACCGTACTAAATAAATCTACTTACAAGGAACATAATAATTATGTCAAGAACAAATTTTGTGACTCGCTAATATTTGCAAAAGTAAAGATCTTGAAGAGGGATCTTATAAATATGTTAAAAAATTTCCTCTTTAGTATAATATTTAACCTCAATGTTATTAGGTATCATGTTATATATACACATAAAAATTTAAACCCAATACGGTGAAATAAGCTTATAAGAAGAATCAAACAAATGATTAATACAAAGAATTTCTATTTGTATGAGTCTCTAAACAAATACGATCACCTTTTCTTTTTGAAACTGCCAAATATAATCAATATGCAGTGCCTTTTTGGGTTCGAATTGACATTATGATTAGAAGCAAATTATTCCAATTTCTTTCAACTACCACATTCATCTAGCGTTTCCTTTTCCTTTTTAATTTCTCAAATTTTCTTGGCATTTTAGCTTTATTGAAGATGTTCTCTTTGAGTCATTTCATTTTTCTTTAAATTGGCACCCAATATTCCTTCCAATGCATGTTATATTTTAAATCACACCCACAACACAAATATCTTTATAGATTTATAATGTATAAACAACAAAATGAGTATGTGCACCAATATGGAGAACAAAAAAGTGGTCACTCGCCTAAAACAATGCGAGTAACATGTTTGGGTTTCTTGAAAATTCAAATAAATCAAATGCAATATAAATTGAAAATTTGAACCTTAACGAGTACAAAGTTGAAGAATTAAAACCTCGTATCCATTAAACTTGTTATAAAACAATAATTGATATTATAAAATATAAGTTACCTTGTCGTGATTATATTTTTTTTTAAAACAACCAAGTGGGTCATTTTAACTCATGGCTAGCAAGAAAGAGACAAAAAACCTCCCGAAAAAGAAAAGGAAACCCAGATGTGTTTCATTAGATATCAACTAAATCATCATGCCATGACATTGAAAAGGTAAGTGTTGACTCTTTTGTGCATTTTAATTGGTTTTTATTTAAAATTTGATAATTTTTTTTTTTATTAATATTTTTAAAAATTAATATCAGATTCTCAAAACACTGGCGATGAACAAAAATTTCCTTCTGATAACCCTAAGGAAGACCCATAGGTAACCCTCAGACTTCTCTAATAAACCCTCCAATAAACTGACAAGAGAATTTATTAGTTCATCTAACAAAAAATAGAGTCACTATTTCTCAATTAGTATCTACATTGAAGACCTCAGAACACCAACATGATGTGGTTGCCACAACCTTAGAATCAATGGTGACAAGTGTTGACGAAGTTGCCAAACAAGTAAGTAATTGGAAAATATAGAGGGATTCATGTCATTCATATTGCAAAGAACTCAATGGTACATTCTAAAAATAAATGTACACAAGTCAATTTCATATGATCAATACTAGATGATGGAAAATTGTAGTTGGAAAAGATATACACTAGCCAAAATTCTATAAATATGTCAACAAAGGATGTAACTTGAGAAAAAAATATTTTTTTCCTAGTTTCTATTGGCCTTAACTCATAATAATTTAGTGGAAATAAGAAACAAGCCAAGTCCATATACACTAATCCAATGGGAGCTAAATGTGCAATCCTGTTTGTCTAGGATCAGTCTCCAAGTGGGAGATTTTTTGGTGTGGAGCTTCGCCCGTTTCAAAATGGGAGATTGTTAGTATTCATTGATTGATCATTCTAATAGGCTTAAATTTTTGGTGACTTTGTCAACTATGTTCCCCCCCCCCCTCTAAAAAAATATGGCGATTGCTCCTTCTCGGGTAATTAGTTTGGTGATGGGTGCTATGTGTTTGGTTGTGGCCTCAACCATTCGAGTCTTTCTACATACTCTTTGTGCCTTGTGGATTTGGTTTTTTATATTCTATTTTGTTGGCCCTATTGAGGGGGGATGTTTATTGAACAGGGGGGTCTCCTTTGGCGCTATGGGTCTTTTGGATGGGATAATCTTGTCTTTCCCTCTAAGAGACTACTATTTTGTGGTCCCTTCCTTATTGATAAGGATTTTAGTGGTGTTTATTGTGATGCAGGTGTAGGATCATTTCATCTTTGGTTTATTATTTGGGGCATTCTCTCCTTTGTTGTTCCTTATAGGGATGTTGTTCCCTAATGTTTATGTTGACATTTGGCTTATTGAGATGGCCTATATTGGTTTTCTTTTTGCCTTTTTGGAAAAAGGTTGTAGAAAGCCTTCCAAAATTTGGTGGTTGTTGTTTGTCCCCTTGGCTAGTTTGTTCCCAGCTTAAGGGTGGTTGTTAAGGATGGTTCGGGGTGCATTCCTAAACTCCTTAGTTTTAATTAGGTAGATTTGTATTCTTGGGATTTTGGTTCCTAGCGGTTATGGCTCTGCTCAAAAGTTATTTTCAAAAAAGGGTATTCCTTCTTTGGTATTTTCCAGGTCATCTCACTACTTGTGAACTCTTCCCTTGGCGTGCCCCTATGGCATATTGTTGTGGTATGAGCTTATCCCGCTTTTATCGAATCAAAATATGACAAAGAAAAAGACATCCTACATCCCATAATAATAATAACAATCTTTAATTTAAAAATATATTATATGTAACAAATTTTAAGAAGAACTATGTTGATCAAGATGCACTTAAATCCATTGAATAAAAAATTGCATCTCAAGACAAGACATTGTAAGAAAAGGAAAGTTATAAACATAATCATTTACAAAAGTGACACAATTGTTCAAGAGAATTTCATTTATAAGCAATTATATACAACCATTCTATACAAGTGAAAATACATAACAATCTTTTATTTACAATCAGACATTGAATTAATAATTTAAAAAATAATGATTTAATTCTAAAGGAGTTCCATCGAAGAGGGTTTGATTTAAGAGGGTTAGATAAAAATCCCTTGAATAAAAAACTTTTAGGATTAAATATCAATAGAATCTCTTCTATAAGTATCAAAATATTGACAAAAAAGTTAATTTACCTCACATTTATGGTGGATTGGCTAAAATAATTGATACCATTTATTTTGTAATTATCTAAATCTTAGTATTTTCAAAACTATAATATATTTTTCAGTAATATTATTTTTAAATTTTCTATAATGAATATAGATCCATTATAGAAAATGACAACTAGTCAAGAAACTAGCAAAAAAGAATTTAAAAAATCTCAAAAAATGCATTAAATTGCATATAGGTATCCTTTGAATGATAAAATAAAATTACTTTTGACATACATTTATAATAATAATTCTAATTTTTATTATTAAAAGATAATTTTTTTTCTTGGGTACCTAATAACATTAGTCTGAACTAGCATAGAAAAGGATAGAATTGGAATTGAGATGAATACTCGTATGCTTACCTTGGATAAGCTTAAGAACCAGTCTGATGCTCGTTTGGGTTTCGATAGATGGGTTTATTAAAAGATTAATAAAATGGAAAAAAATGCTAAACATTAGGAAGAGCAGGGACAGAAAGGTGAAAGAAACTTAGAGCAATGGAAAAAGGAAATGCATGAAAAGGTGGAGAAGCTAGAAGTTCAAATTAGTAAGCTGGAGGAAGGGAAGGTTGCCATGAAGAACTTCTTGATTCTGATTCCGGAGATCCTCAACTCTATGACCAGGAACATGAAGGAAATAGCCAAACACCTTGATGGTCCTAGCCCTACCAAGTCTATTGTGGACCTTGATGCTGAAGAGGCTGCTACTGAGGCTAGGAATGTGGATAGTGCTCCTGGAGGTGCGGCTAAAATGACTAGGGCGAGCTTGAAAAAGCCATCCTTGGCTTCATCAAAGGAAATCCCTATCCTCGGGGAGAATATCAAAGAAATACAAGGGATTAGCGAGAAATTGGCTAATGCCCTTAAAAACATAATGTAATTTGTCTTTTTTCTGTTTTTGTTGGTTGTTGCTGGTAGTGTTGGACTTTTGTGCTAGCTTTTGCCCAGTACTTTGCTGGTTTTTTTGTTGTCTGTCCCATTTAGTTTCTTAATACTTTTATCTTTTATGGCTCCTTTGTAAAGGGTTTCGGGGTCCCTTCAAAAGCTGGTTTTCCCATAATCAAAAACATTAGTTTGATTTCAAGAGAGGTCTAAAACTAGTTTCTTAAGTGTGATGGACATAATGATTCACAAGGGTATGCACATAGTAAATCTTTTGATAATTTGATGGAAGAGTTTAAGATAGAACAAAAATATTTGTGGATGAATTTGTTTGTTATCTCTTTATGTTGGTATGAAAATGAATGGTTGAGAAGATCTTTAGACTATCATTTATCTTCCTAGGAGGATCTTATTGCATAATTTATTAACTAATATGAATGTTTTGATGACCTTTACTTTCTTGTCAAAGACCCAATAAGCATTATAAAGAAAAAGGGAGAATGAATTTTATATTTAAAAAAAGGTTAACTCCATCTCCTCAAATCCCTTAGGAAGAGAGGCCACATATATCAGTTTGTACTGACATGTTTTGTCAATCTTTTGAGTATGGGGTAAAAATTTTCAAAAGGAGCTTAAGCCTACAAATCTTGATTAGGCTTTTTTTTTTTAGTTTTCAATCACTTGAGGTGGTTTATGACTAAGTTGAAACTATAAGTATGGGCTATAAATATTTTCTATCTCCTACATGTTTAAAGGGACATACAAACCTTCTTTAAAATTTACATCAGTCCAAGGATCAATGACATAATTAAAAATATGGATGAGCATGGATCATGCTTGTATTACCTATAATTTTCTTGTTCTAATAATTATTTTTTGGTGGTTTGATCATAGTTGTGTAAGAGTTGCTAGCCAATTCATGCCTAGATATGTGAAACATTTCATATTCTATCTAAAAAAATAAAGGCATCACTAGGGCGAGTATAATCAACCCTCCACAAAAGTTATCAATAGTTTTTCTTAAACAATCATTATTAGTGTTGTGTTCCATCTTTTCTTTAGGTCTTTGTTGTCTCTAAGTGTTTAAAATTTCCAATTTTGAGGTCTTAAGAGTCAATATGAAGAGTTTGGTCTTTTCCCTTAAAGTGCCTTAAATTTTTAATTTGCATGTTGATGATATATATATGGACTTGATTCATGCACATGATTCAAGAATGGGGTAATCTATTAGTGCATGTAATAAGAATATGTGTTGGGGATCCTTGTGTTGAAGAACTTAATGAGTATACAAGTAAATGTGAGGCATTTTAGTTTGATGAGGTTATAATTCGCTTACTAATTGTGAACTAGTTTCACCTATGAGTGAGTCTTTAATTTGGGACATCAATGAGTATGTGGAGTTAAGTGGAATACAAAGGTTAACTGAACTTGAAGATCAACATGTTGCGCTTTAGTTTGAAGGTATACCTAAGTTTGAAATATTGTAATTTGAGGTGCACAAAGAGATTTTTTTTGCAAGTTAGAACTACATGGAGTTCATGGCGTTTATTTTTAGTCTTAAATCACTTGATAAACTATGAGAAAATGACAAATTCTATTTATTAGGAAAAAAGGTTCCCTTTTTAAAAAAATAATCAAAAAGAAGATTCAACTTATTATACTAATCAATATTATATCTATGTAAAAATGATTTGAAATTATTTGTGTTTAATTTATATACACATATATGCAAATGAATGGATAACTATCCCCAAAATGATTTTAATATATTTATTTTGTAACCAATAAAAAATGGAATATATTCTTATAATCATATATGAATATTATCAGTTATTAAAAATATACATATTTTTAATAATGTAAGTGATATTTAAAAATATTATACTTAAAGATGTTTAGAAATTTATTAATTTTGAGTATTTGAATAAAATTAAACACCAATATATGATTTTTCTTTGTTTATCTACCCAATTGCATTTAGCAGCTTATAAAATCATACGAGCCCCTGCAAAAGCCGCGCTAACATTTACCACATCTCAAGAAGATAATCCAATAGGATATGGAAACCTGCACAATTTTGAAAACTTAATGAAGTAATCAATAACAGTTCTATAAGATCATCTACCAGAATGGCGTTAAAGTTGGTAATGTGAGCATCGTAAACTGTTGCTTTACCTAAGAGCATGTTGAAACTAGCCAGTTTGTCTTACCACAAGCAAATCCATATGATTCTTGAAAAATGAATCCCTCCCCTGGAATTGCAGAGTTAAAAAGAACATTATGGTTGTGACGTAAGGAAATCCTGCTGTTGCTCCTTTCAATGGATTGGGTGGGAGTTGCAGATTCAAATTTGAAATTCAAGTTTATCGGTCATAGATTCATAAACAACGAGTGGGTGTATGGGCATCCGTACAATGACAAAGAACGTCCCATCTTCTACTCCGCGGGAAGCTTGAATTTAAATTTACTTTGGGCTTCTAGCTGTGATTTGTTACTAACTGTTGACTGTAGCGGTTAACGGTATAACGGAAACAGGTGCTCAGAAAAATAAGGAGTAAAAGGGCCCACACCAGCCACCTAAGCAGTCAAAGCTTAGTGTGTGCTGGTTAAGGCTGGCCGAAGAAATAGAAGATGGTGATGAAAACCAAGGACGAGTGATAAAATAGAGGTGGGTGAACGAAGTGTCATAGGAGGCGAGGACTGTGAAGAACCATTACAGTTGTTAACTATATCTGTGAGAGGTATATATTCCTTTGTGTGCCTTTCTTGCACCTTCAAACTTGGAAAGACCACCTTATTAAAAACAACATCCTTGCTACGTATTATTTTCCTAACAACTAGATCACACAATCTGAATCAAGACTGTTCTTCACCATACCCAACAAATATGCACTTCTGTGATTTGGGGTCGAACTTGGTCCTCTTCTCCTTAGGGACATGTCCTGAAAGCTTCACATCCGAAGACCAGAAGATGTGAGTACCAAATTATTTTTCCCAGTCATTCCTCCTTCAGAATACCAAAATCCAATCAAGATGAAGGGCTCCAATTGATCAAATACACTATTGTATTACAAGCCTCTACCCAAAAATCTTTACCCAAACTGGCATTAGAGAGCATACACTGAGCTCTCTCAAGAATTGTCCTATTCAATCTGTCAACTACACCATTTTCTTGAGGAGTGAAAAGAACAATTTTAATCCTATGAATGCCATTATCTACACAAAAACTATCAAATTCCGATGAAAAAATTCCCCTCCACTATCTATTTGTAAACATTTGATTTAGCACCCAATCTAATTTTGAACAAGGGTTTTAAATACTTTATATTTAGAGAACACTTCTAATTTCTTAGAGAGCATATAAATCCAAACTTTTCTTGTACAATTATCTAGGAAAGTAACGAAATAGTTTGCACCTCCATTAGAGGTTACCTTAGTTCGTCCAAAGACATTTGAGTATACAAGCTCCAAAGGTGTGGACTTCTTCTCACGACCAGTCTTAAAGAAGCTAACCCGCTTTTGTTTTGTCATAGAGACAATGTTCGCAAAACTAGAAATCAATTGATTTCAGACCTAGTAGTTGTTCCCTTTTGAGTATAACTTGAAGGCCTTTTCTACTCATATATCCAATTCTTTGATGCCAAAGGTACGCTTTACTATCCACAATTGTCATAGTAGCTCCCACTTCGCCATGATTCTCAAAAAAATATAGACTACCAATTTTATTTCCCTTTGCCACCACCAAGGCTACCTTGGTTACTTTCCAAGAATCTAAAAAGAACATGTTGCATCCTTGAGTGTCGATATGACTTGGGAATATCAAAATTTTCTTAAGTTTGGGAACATGTCAAACATCTTTTAATAGCCATTTGCTTTCATCTTGCAGCTGTAACAAAAAATCACATTTCCCAATTATTTCACATTCCTTATTGTCTTCACGATATACCTTTCCAAACTGAACTTCATGGTAGTTTGTGAAAGCCTCCTAGAACAAGATGTGGAATAGGGCTAGATCAAGCATGTCGGGCATGGAAGGCCAAGAGTGCTAAAATAGGGCCTGGATAAGAAATAAATTTCATAGGGATGTAATTTACGATGCTACAAGTCCACTCTCCTAATGTGATATTTGTTTGGCAATCGAAGTTATTTCTAGAAGGTATGGTAGCATTTCTTCCAAGCTTTGGTGGAGGGAACATTGGCAATGTATTGGCACTCAACATAATGTTGAAGGGTTCACTTTCTTATGGGGCTCATGTAAGCTCACCCCTTGCTAGTGTATTTCTAGTAGGTATTCTCTCTTAATGGTTGTAGTTTTGATACTTGAGAAATCCTTGTATTGACCAATGTTTATGATCCATTTGACTTTCCTAGAAGGATTAGTGTGTGAAGTCACATAAGATATGTGACATCTTTAAACTCTCTTTACCCCTAGATTTATACTGGGGATTTTAATGTTATCACTAGTTTGGAAGATAAAAGAGGAAGAATTGAAAGACTTGACTCATCCTTGATATGTTTAAGGATAATATAATCCTTCTCCACTTGGTTGAAATTAAGCTAGGTAATCATGAATTCAGTCCAACAAATAGGAGGTGTGATAAAGATTTTATATCTAAGAGATTGGAGAGATTTCTAGTCTAAGTTTTTGAGCTAGAAAAGGACTAAGTGTTATCTCCAATACTTTATATTGGAGAGGTTTTGATTATTGGCCCATTAAGCTCTTGGATTTTTATATTGGAGTGACCAAAAATCCTTCCTTTAAATGCAAACTTATGTGGTTATGTGAGGCATCACTGAAAGACCTTATGGAGATGATGTGTTTGTTGATAAAGAGTGGATGGCAAAGAAACAAAAATCCTATAAACATGAGAGATCTCCCATTCCCCCATGAAATGAGAAAGGTGGGTTTACAAAAAGGAAAATAACTAAGTCAATTTTCCCTAGCTCTAAGGATTGGGATTCTGAGGAAAAGGAGTTTGAAGGTATGCATGACTTGGGGCTTGCAAATAATCCTATTGGTGAGGATATTTCTAGTAAAGAAATATCGGGGGCTAACATATTTCCTACTTCTCCTTCATGTGCTGATCTTGGCAAAGAAGCTTGCTCCTCTTTCCCTAGAGATTTGAAGAAGGATTATCCCTTCCTAAGTAGTGAACATGAGGACTTCAGGGATCTATTGGGGTTTTTTAAAGATGTAATGGCGGATCAATTCAGAATATCAAAATGGCTCTGTCTTGAAATGAACCAAGTTAATATCAATGGTCACTTGTTGAAAAATATTGTAGCTCTTGAGAAGGGTTAAGTTAACTCCAGATTGAATGTAGATAAAAAGAATGCTTTCTATCTTGGAGAATGTAGTGAAGAAGGTTATTATTTTGAAGACTAATTATGAAGTCTTCCTTCATGTGCTCGAGGAAAAGATGAAAATGATTGACAATGATCTCATCAATCTTGTGAGCATGAGTTACGGGACTATCCATAAGACTGTAGGGAGTACCAAGGTTTGGTGGATAAGTGGGAGAAACTCCAAGCTTCCAAGTATTCTAATAAGACTTTTATTAATCTTGAGAATGTTGATAAGGTAAATCAAGTGATGAATGATAATGGTACTTGTGCTTGCACTCGGGGGAACTTGAAAATATCAATGGAACATACAAATGAAGACTTTTATGATATATAAAACATGTCTCTGAATCTGGATCAGCCATTTGATATTTGTTTGTTCTTTCTTTATTTTTTCTAGTCTGATTTGTTTTAGGTCTATATTTTTTTTTATTTTTTTCTATTGCTTGACTACTGGTTAGCTGCTTGTATCCTTATGACAACACTTTGTAAATAGGATTCCAGTTACCTTCAAAACCTACTTTACCCTTAATAAAAAATAGAAAGATGCACAAAACAACCCATGATGCCTCCTCAAATTAAATAATCAAACCCCAAAAATCTTAGCACATTTAAAGCACATCAATTAAAACTCTTTCCAACAAAATGATCCATCCCAAGTGCCAAAGCATCTAAGTGACTAACCAGATAGTGAAAAACAAAGATATTTGAATTAAATGTACATACACAAAAAAATGGAAAAATGAACTTATGATCTAGATAGAAGACTCTAAGATATATTTGACGATGTATAGTTTTTGAAAAATGAAGCTTGGATGTGTTGGTTATAACCCCAGAAGTGCAAACCTAAATGTTAAATTTAGAAGAATAATATGGAAAATTAGAGTAGAATTTGACAAAACTACTTGTAGATCTGGATTGGCACTAGAACCTACTTTTTTATTATATCTTGTTTGCACAATTTTAGTATCGTATGACCAAGTAATGGCGCAAAAATCACAAGCAAGTTTTCATGGAAAACTAGGGTTTGGAGGGTCCATGCAAGTTGTACTATGTTGATGTCCTGCAAACTTAACATGAATTAAGTAAATATGTGGACACAATTATCTCACCACCCCCAAAAAAAACTGGTTGCCAAAAAAGGAAAAACACCTAAATATTTTCTTGGCCATTGGAATCTTTGGAAGGACTGAATATTCTTACTGGGGAATTATATTCTCTGTGTTAGATATTGTCACCTTTCTCTACTACATGCATTGATGTGACTTACAAATGTAGGTGTAGTACCAAAAGTTACATCCCAACTAAATTCACACCTTTATAAAAATATGAATGATGTTTTTTGTAGAAAAACTTTGTTTTAATAATTTTTTTATTGAACTTGTAATATTTTACCAGGATGCCTAGGATAGAGAAGGTATATTCATATGGTGATATAGATTTCTATACGACTACATGAATTTTTTGTGCAAGATTCAACTTCTCAAAATTTTATGATTTGATAAGCAATTTTAGGGTTCTCGAGCCTTTTGAGTGCAATAATGACCTACGTTTCACTCCAAAGTGCCTAGTTTCAACTAGTCCTAAATATGGCCTCGATTTTCTTGCCCTGGGCTAAATTTACCCAAAAATTCAATTGATTGGATTTTGACTAAATGAAAGTCAATCTTATGGTTTTGGAATGTTATAAATGCAATGGAAACCTTTGTTTCATCCAAATGTGCACAAAAAAATCACTCAAGGTTGGATCCCTCAAGCATGTGGATAGGAACTTGAAAGATCTAAAACTTTGATATCATGTAGAATTTGATGAGACAAACATAGGAGCTAAGAATCATCTACAAGCAAAACAATTGTCACACAAAAGAGATCAAGCATAGATAATTTTCTTCACAATAAATTGATATTTTATATTATTGCATACACAATATTAGATACATTTACAATGAATGAATGAATCCTTATAAAAGAATGAATAAAACCCTATATGAAAATCCCTAATGCTAAAATTAGGAGAATTAGTAAAAGAAACCCTAAAGTAAAGATGACCTAAATAAATGTCAATTACAACTGAACCAAAGCTAGAAAAGAAAAATCTAGATGAGAAAGCACCTAAGTTAAGCTTAAATGAAAAACTAATTACTAGACGTAATTAATAAATAATTAGATATTTTATCCTAACTACTCCAACAATAAAAAATAGAATTAAAACAAGCAACAAGGATTGCAAAGCTTATTGCAACAAAAATAACCATGACACTGTAATGCCCCTACCCTAGTCGGCCTTGTAAAACCCATTTGACCTTAGTTGACTTCCTATGTGGCATTCTTGAATGGTTGATTTACCGTGATGTAATATTGTAGATTAGATAATAAAAAAAAATTGTGCATACCTATTATTGTGCTTTTGCATCGATTCTTGTGTAAATGTAATTATTCCCTAATTCTTGTTATAAATCTCGAGCTAACACCTTCATTGGATATGTATATATATGTATGCTTGCGTGACTCATGGTTGTAGGAGATTGCAGGTACTATATCACCTAGGGCAAGGTTCAGCTCCACCGGGATTCGCAGGGTTGAGTATACCTCCTTAATCCTTAGAATTTGGATTAGGTGGTCATAAAACTATTGTCTTGCCTAAGCCATGATCAGGTGAG
The DNA here is from genome assembly GCF_030272615.1 of Cryptomeria japonica. Lineage (NCBI taxonomy): Eukaryota > Viridiplantae > Streptophyta > Pinopsida > Cupressales > Cupressaceae > Cryptomeria > Cryptomeria japonica. The sequence continues at coordinate 733,898,290 of NC_081407.1, forward strand.
CATTGTATGTGGTCTATAGGGTTCCTTTGTCATTTGGGTTGCGTGTCTTGTGATTGGTGGACTTTCTTGGTTTGCGTGCCTTGCGTGTGGTAAATGAAGTATTTTATCCTAAGTATTTAATTCAATTTAATGTGTTGATTTACGCATTGGAAATTGAGAAATTTAAAATAAATAGGTTTCTTTTAGGTAATTAATCATTAATTAACAAGATTGCTTTATTTATGTTGTAGCGAATTTAATTTAATGGTTAGTTTTAAAAATAATGAATTTAATCTAGTTTATGCATTTTGAAAAAAAGAAATATTTAAAGTTATTTGAAATATAATTAATTTAATCTCTTTTGCATTTTGGAAAAAGAAAGGTTAATTTTACTTATTTAAGAAAATCATATTTTATTAGAAAAAGCAAGTTTAATTTATAAGTAAATTTGATATAGTGTGAAAGATTGATTTTGAGAATTAATTTAATTAAATATTTACCCTTGACAATATTGCGAAAATATAAATGTTGGCTTAATTAATATTGAGAAACTAAAACTTAATAAGAGAGAAGCATTTTAATTATAAAATCAAGTTAAATTAATTAAATAGTTTGAAAAGAATTATTATTTTCTTTTTATTTAAAAAATGCTTAAATTCAAAATTAGAAATTACATGAGGGAGAGAAAAGCATTTTTGATTTAGTTAAAAACAAAATAAAATAAAATTCTCTTTTATTAAATATTTAATTATTGGAAAATATTTTTGGGGGAGAAAACCTAAAAAAGTTTAGGTTTCATATATATTTTTTTTTAAAAATATTTTATTTGGGAGGAGTTCACGGGAAAGAGGCGACAGCCTGTGGAAAAGAGGAAAATCTTCATTTTTTTTAATGCAGGTTGGAGGAATAAAAATCTGGAAGGAAGGTGGGTGTGGATTTCTGGTTGCATGAGCTCTTCCTCAAGATCTTTCAAGAAAGCTTCCAAGGTTGGATAGCTTCTGCCTATATTTATTTTTTGGTTATTTATTAGCTTAATAAATTTATTCTTCTCTGCAGTTTTGTGTCTTTCAAAATGAATAAATGAAAATTGGTTGTGTCTTCCATTTCTAGTTGTGCTTTGCTTTGTGTAGGAATAAATGTTTTGGTTTTCTAGTTTGAATTCACAGGAGTTATGCTGGCAAAATTTTGCCAGGATTTCCCTCTTGTGCTTACAACCTTTGCATTCCTTTGATAGATTTGTTAAAATAAAATAATTATATTCCTCTTTCCCATTCTTGTGTTGCCTAATTTCTGGGTATATTATTTTGCTAGTATTTATTTTATGAGTTATTGTTTTGATTTTATTTATTAAAAAAAATGGTGTAAATTTAAGAAAACTTATAGTTTTCTCAAAAAAGAATTATTATTTTTTAGTCTCTGTGAGACTGGTTTTCCTTTTGGCTGTGTAAGTCACAGTAAATAAAATTAAAAAATAAAAATAAAAATAAATAAATAAATAATAATATAAAATAAATGGGGGGGCAACATGCTACCCTATGGTAACAAAGCTACTAGGTAATATTTTACATGCCTCAGCATGTGGTGTTTTGTATTTTTAATTTATGTAAAATATATGTAATGCCCTGCCAGGAAACCCCGAAGGGATTAAGCCAAAACACAAGAATAGAGTGCAAATTTTTTTTTTAAAATTTTTTATTTTAAAGTTACAACACATAAGATGCAACAAGATATCAAAGATTCAGATTACATAGCGGAAGACATCAACTAACACCTAAAGAGTTTCCCAACGAGATTACTTAAATTTCACAATACACTTAACTCACACAATTAATCCAAAAGCTGAATATCTTAATAATGAGATAATTCATAAACAGGATAATTCTTTTCAAAAGAGGGAAATAAAAATCACAAACGAAGATTCATCATTAAGATCCATTCATAATCTTCATTCAAGCTTTTCATTTAAAATTACAAACCATACATCTAATATCTTAACATACTAGAATTTCATCATAACATAAGAGATCTTTCCAAGCATATTTAAATTCCTTAACAACAACGGAGTAGATTCTATTACTCTAAGTTACATTCTTTCATATTCCAACTTATTGCATTTCAAAGGACGATTGCATACTAGCATCTACGATAATCTCATCTAGACACTTAAACATTCGATCAACATGGCATTCAAGAAGGAACCGCATATAAACATTTAAAGTTAATTCCATTCATCCACTTAACCATTCTAACATAAGTTAATCATACATGATAAAGCTGAATAAAGGAAACATAAGAGAAAAACATCCCATAACACCATAATGATCTCGGAGTTCACCCCTAACGGGCTACATCTCCGGGTCTACTCAACTGCAAGACCCCTCTGATAATTAATAAAGTTAAGAATACAAGATGTTACACCAATTACAATCCAGCCATCAAGGTGATACATAAACAATATACAAACGACCACATCGGTCCATTAATATATAAACGATCCCTAAAAAGAACAGGATCCAGCTGAACATAATCAAAGCTAAAACAAGAGGTCCATGAGAGCATCCATAAAACTGAGCCATCACCACCCAAGGTCTAGCATGAAACCGACACTCACAAGGGCAGAGACAAAAGGACGACTCTCAAGGTACTCCTAACAGGACAAAACGACAACACACTAGCGAACGTAGGGACAAGTGTCATCACACAACCTGGTATGGATACCATGGCAAGTCTTCATAGGTCCCGGTCCCATACACTGGGTTACCCTGGCAACCTAATCCGAGCTTCCGGCCCATCCAAGCCTCATGTGGACCCACACATCCTCTCGCGAAGACAAGGAAGATGGTTTGCCATTTCAGGCCTTCTCACAGCATGTCGAATCTATGATAGCACTCGTCCCATGTGTGAGGCACATTATCTTATTTAGAGATTACATTCTAATCTACTTAAAGGTTATAACTTATTAGACTCACTTTCGACGGGTTACCCAGCAGCCACTTTGGGCGCGGCCCCCAATCGAAAACCACTTTCCCATATGACACTAGACTATACTCAGACGAACTCAAAACCAAGGGATACACATGGTCAGACGAACGGAGTTCAAGAAGAAGAGGACATCCATTAGGTCAAACACGACTCAAAAGTAATCACTTACTGATGGTACTCTAACTAGAGACCTGACAACTAAGGTTAACCACGATCATCATTCGACTCACACACAAGGAGGATATGATCAAAACGACACTACCACAATACCACAGTTGACTCGGAATCGAGGACTGAACCAGGTACTCCAAGTCAATCCATACGACAGGGTCCTACTAAACAAAGCAAAACATGCCATTTCATAATTAAAGGCGAATACAGAAATTAAACTCGCAATGCAATAATCAGAAAAGACAATATTTCCTCAAATTGATCTAATCATTAAAATCGATCAAGTTTTCTACATGATCTAAAAACAGGTTACAGTTATCTACCTCATCAAGGGATAAGTTGCTCTTGGTTTTCTAACTCCTAAGGTTCAAAGCATAGAACAGGCAAATTAAGCCATAATGAGTTTTTAACCAATTCATATTAATAAATCTCAGACAACCATTAATCAACTAAAATAAGATATTAAATCTCCAATCAAAACGTCATTAACATACTGGTCTAAAATCAATCTCTACAGATTCATAATTTCAATTCCAGATACATTATACGGATTACGGAAATAAAATGTAAAAAGAGAATCTAAATGGAGATAGTCATTTCCAAAAGCACATCGTTTCAATTCAAACACCCAACGATAAATATTTCACTACTTCTCAATTAGCCAAATGCTCTAATCAGCTAGAAGGTGAGATCTAGATTTATTAATCCCAGATCAATCAGAATATAAACAACAATATTCAATTGCAAAATTACAGTCTTAGAACTTAATTAGGAAGAGGTGCATAAATCATGAAATGAAACTGAATAATCAATTCACCTATAAACTCCATTATATAATTAATCAATATCAAGTTATCATTTATCATGAAGACGCAACCTTAATCGTAATTAAGAACTAATTAATACTAACATTAAAATAATTTTCAACATATTATAAGCTTTTTTTTTTTTTGAATGGGAAAAAGAATACATTAAACGAAAAAACCCATTTTAAAAAAAAACTACAATTTATAACATAAGAACCACGTGTATGAAAATGCGGCTAGGGCGGGCCGTGCCCTAACCCTAGCCGCAGGCAAGGAGTGGGCGGCGCCACTGTGGTGCCCGCAGGCTCTGCGGCGCCCTGCGGCCACCGCGGACCTGCGGCCACCGCAGTGCCGCGGCCACAAGCGCTGCGAGTGTAAAGAGAGGAAATGGGGGCGGAGACAGGGGGGCGAGCGGAGGAAGGGGAGGAGGAGCGGGTGGAGCTCTGCTCCCCACCCTCCAACCCCAATCCAACGATATAAAACAATAAACACGCCCAGTTCCAACGTTTAATTAAATTTTTCGCCCAGTCCGACATAAATAAAAACGCCCAGCTCGAAACAAAACATTAAAATCCTCTTCGAACACACAGTTCGATAATATATAAAAAAAAAGTTTTCATTTTCCATTTAAACATAGTCCGAACTTTCAAAACAAAAACGCCCAAATGAACCGAATAAAATTTCGGTTGAATATAAGTTTGATTTAGAAGAACTAGGTTTTGGTATCACATTTTCTTTGATAATTTTCATTCTCCAAACACAATGGGATTCCAAAACACCCAAACAACATGAGGAAAATACCCATCTCCATTAAAATTTCTAGCCAAATTCATAATGAACAATCAAATTGATTTCCAATAACAAATTCAGAATCCTACCTTAATTCGCAATCCTGGTATGGCGGAGGGAGAGCCCACCTATCAGATCCAGCAACATTCCTTCCAAAATTCTCTCCAACCAAAGATTTTCCAAATTTTTCCATCCCCTCCAATTTTCCCCAAATTTGGGTTATATGGAAGAGTTGACCCCAAAAAAATTTCCATTTTTGGAATTAAAATCCTTATTTAAAAATAATTCACAAAATTTAATTCTTTTCAACTATAACAACAATCTAACTTGTTTTTTTTCAATTCCAAAAATCGATTTCTCAATCAACTGAAATTTAATCTTTCTAATTTCAGAATCCAACAGAATGCAATTACGTCTATGGCGATAAAATATAAAACTTTCTTTTCAACAGCATAAATAAAATGCATTAAATATTCGAAAACAGTCATTAAATCGAATTTACTCCCAATATAAAACGAGTAATCCAAAATCACGAAAATCGCATAACGAAATATCCGGTTAATTTAGTCCATAAATCTCTAATGCACAAATACATATATAATCAAAATAATTACTAAGGACTAATTAACCAATTTAACCAGACACACCAAGCACGCAAACCGAGAAGGTCAACCAAACAGACAACTCGCAAACCCAAACAGGAAGGGATCACCGACGACGACTGACCATGCTCACCTGAGCATGACGAAGGTCAACTAGGATCTTACGACCGCCTAATCCAACTCTAAGGGTAAAAGAGGTACACTCAAACCTGCACATCCAAGTGAAGACGAACCTCGCACTCAAGCGACATTGTACCTGAAATCTCCTGCAACCAAGAGTCATACATGCATACATATATAAAATTTAATGAAAGCGTTAGCTCGATGTAATACCATGAAATAAGAACACTAAACAACTAGCATAAAACTAGTGTGAGAACCACATCAATAGCTATGCGTAAAATCAACATCTGACTATAACATAATATTACGATAAACTAATCAAGATTAAACCAAGGTTAGAAATAGATTAGGGCAGGGGTACTACAATATATATATATATATATATATATATATATATATATATATATATATATATATATATATATATATATATATATATATATATATATATATATCCATTTATATAGTTTGTTATTTATTTCATTATGTGGGGAAAGGATAAAGTAATATTTTATTTGGAAGATCTTGGAAATAAAAGGATAAAGAAATATTTTATTTGGAAGATCTTGGAAATAAAAGGATAAATAAATATTTTATTTGGAAGAGCTTGGAAATAAAAGGATAAAGTAATATTTTATTTGGAAGGTTTTGGAGATAAAAGGATAAAGTAATATTTTATTTGGAAGATTTTGGAAATAAAAAGATAAAGTACTTTTTGTTTTAAAAAGTCCATTTTATTTTTAGTGTTAAATATTGTTATTATATAGGTATTAACAAGGGTTAATAAACATATACTATTTAATATTAAGTTTGAAATCTATGATTTATTCAATTCGTTTATTAATATATATATATTTTTTAAATGATATTAATATATATATTTTAATAATAATTAAGTGAAAATCGTGTATTATTAAATTATTAATTGATTATATTTTATTATCTAGGGGCTAATAACTATATAATGATTAATATTGAAGTTGGGAACCTATTTTAATGAGGAAATACTCCTTTGGGAATAGATAGAATAACTCTCTTTCATTGGAGATGTATGAAATAAATCATATTTATTATTCTGAGATGTTTAAATTTACATATTATCCAAATGCATATTATTTTTGAATTTAGATGTTATAGGACATATGGGAAATTGTCATAGTTGGTCAAGTCCCTAGTTAGAGTATCATCTGATAAGAAACCCCTTGTAATTGATTTAGATGTGTTCAGATGGATCCGCTTCTATGAAGGGATCATTTATGTATTTATTGGCCGAAGTGGTTGTTGTATAGTGGTTGTGTTCACCTATAAGGCTGAGATGTAAATGACATGAACCTTATGTAATCTTAACTTAAATAATTGCCAAAGGGGTCTTGCAGTTGAGCAGACCTGGAGATGTAGCCCTCTAGGGGTGAACTCCGAGATCATATCTATGTTATGTGATGCTTTTGTCTCTCATGTTTCTTACTTAGAGCTAGCATGTATGGTTGCATTTTGTAAGTGTATAATGGGGATTTAATGAAGTTAATTCTTGAATGCATGAATATAGTCATCTTGTTAAATGTAGTAATTAGGGTCATAAAAGATTGTAAATATGATTATGGAAAGTATTTTGTTAATGTTAATGAAAAGAAGTAAGCATGGAAAGAAACTAGCTAGGTTACCATTATTGGATTAATTGGTTATAAAGCTTGTAAATTAAACGTATTGAATGGGTAACTAATATTGGATTAACTGTCATAATATCTAAATTGAAATCTAATGGATGAACCTCATTCGGCTACTTACCGTATTATCTTAATAAATGAACATCATCATGTTAGCTATATTTCACTAAATTGGATGAATTTATTTAGTTGTTTACATTTTATTCTAAACAAACAATCTTCACCAAATCAGTTTTATAATTGGATGAACTCAATTGGTTACCCACATTTTAAGCTCTATAAATGAACTTCATCATAATAGCTATAATTGAACTAAAATGGGAGAACTCATTTAGTTGTTTATATCTTAATCTTAGCAAATGTATTTCTTCATACTAACTTTATTTTAACTAAAGTGAGTGAACTCATTAAGTTAGTTATATTTTATCCCTAATGAATGATCGTTACTATGTTACTTACATTTTTAATCCTTAACGAATGAATATCATCTTACTAATTATATTTTAATTAAAGGGATGAACTCATGTGGCTATATTACATTTTCACCTTAATGAATGAACTCCATCTCTTAGCATTATTTTAACTTCAATGGATGAACTCTTTTGGCTATTTACATTTTAACCATCTATAAAAATAAACTTCGATAATTTAGTTATATTGTATCTAAAATGGATGGTCTCGCCAAGTTAACCATATTTAAACCTTAATGGGAGAATTCTTAAGATGCCTACGTTTAAAATACATTGAGTAAATATCCTCATGTTAGCCTCATCTCCAATCATAATAAATGAACGCTTCCTAAAATTCTAAGATGTCAATTTATTGAACATATATGTATCCATGTCTTAAGCATTATCTCGTAATTAAGATATCCAACTTATTGGATCAATTGTCGCGAGTTGAGTTAGGTGTAAGGTTACGTAATCGCATTGGAAAACTCCTTAGGTTCGTTTAGCCTTCCGTTGTGTTATCTAGTTTTAGATAACTCCAAATTATCTTAATGTTGTAACTTATTATTAACGCTCGTAATTATTATTACTATAAAAAAAATAAAAAATATTTACACTCTATTTGAGTGTTTTTAACTTAAACCCTTTGAGGTTTCCTGGTGGGGCATTACAGACACTAGTCTCGTTAATAGAACTAAAATATTCAACAAGGATCAGAAAGCTTATTACAATGGAAACAACCAAACAGGTATATCAAACCTTAATATTTACTAGTGGAAATACTTTCTACATAAATTTATGAATTTCCCAATTCATGTCATTTGTAGGAAATCCACAAAATAAATTTCACAAATTTTTTTAGAAACTTCCAACAATTATTGCACTATAGATATTAAATTTATAATGTTATGCTAGCTACAAAATGGTGCATAGCCCCAGTCTCTAATAATCTAAAACAATAGCAAGTACAGTTTGTAGCAAATATAACAAATTAGTTAAATTCAAGTCTCTAACCCCTCGAGATGGAAAATATAGACCTTTTAAAAACAAAAATCTTATAATTGGTAAGCTTAAATATTATTTATTTATTAATTAAATTTATCAATTAGGAATTAAGATATTTTTATATTATTCATCTTAGATTAGACAAATATATTCTAGGTTTCTTTCAAATGAATGAAATCTCCAACAAAGACAAAGTGTAATTTCAAGGAATATGTTCCTTCATGAATTACATTTAGACCTAGGGAGTATTTCAAATATGGAATAAGGACATATTGACTTGGAAAAGTTTCATAAAATGTTTGTGGTAGCTATACCAAATATGTTGGCTTGGACATAAAATATAGATGTAGAAATATCATAAATAAAAGTCGATAAGCTAAGGCTAAAACCTGGTATGATGGAAGAGTAGATGGGTTTACTAAAAATATAAAAGATTACATTACCTTGAGTTCTTGATTTGCTTGATCTAAAGAAAATAACTAAACACAATTGACTGAGATGAATAAAAGTTGCATAATAAATAGAAATACAAAAGTTATAGGTATTATTTAAAATCATATGGATGAAGTCACTATGAGATAAATTTATTAAGTGAATCTCCATGATATCATATGAACAATTTGATGTGTGAAAATGAAGTGTGACTTATAGGAATAATTTAAATAAAAAAATATAATAGAGAGATTTGTGTCTTCACTTTCCTAATATATGAATTTATTAATAGAGTATTTACAAAATCTTAAAGTGAGATTCTCAAGTTTCTAGGATCAAGTTCAATTATGAAAATTCCATATATGTCAAAAAAAATGTATATCAATGTACAAATAACCTATGTCATTGTAATGCATATAATCAATAATGACCTTTCCAAACTGACCTTCATGGTAGTTTGTAAAAGCCTCCTAGAACAAGATGTGGAATAGGGCTAGATCAAGCACGTCAGGCATGGAAGGTCAAGAGAGATAAAATAGGTCTCAAATAAGAAATAAATTTCATAGGGATGTAATTTACAATGCTACAAGTCCACTCTCCTAATCTATTGGCAATGTATTGGCACTCAACATAATGTTGAAGGGCTCACTTTCTTATGGGACCCATGTAAGCTCACCCCTTGCTAGTGTATTTCTAGTAGGAATTCTCTTTTAATGGTTATAGTTTTGATACTTGAGAAATCCTTTTATTGACCAATGTTTATGATCCATTTGACTTTGCTAGAAGGATTAGTTTGTGAAGTCACATTAGATATGCGAGATCTTTAAACTCTCTTTACTCCTAGATATATATAGGGGATTTTAATGTTATCACTAGTTTGGAAAATAAAAGGGGAAGAATTGAAAGACTCGACTCATCCTTGATATGTTTAAGGATAATGTAATCCTTCTTCACTTGGTTGAAGTTAAGCCAGGTAATCATGAACTCACTCGAACAAATAGGAGGTGTGATAAAGATTTTATATCTAAGAGATTGGATAGATTTCTAGTCTAAGTTTTTGAGCTAGCAAAGGAATAGGTGTTATCTCCAATACTTTATATTGGATAAGTTTTGATCATTGGCCCATTAAGCTCTTGATTTTTTATATTGGAGTGACCAAAAATCCTTCCTTTAAATGCCCAGTTATGTGATCTTGTGAGGCATCACTTAAAGACCTTATGGAGATGATGTGTCTATTGATAAAGAGTGGGTAGAAAAGGAACAAAAATCCTATAAACATGAGAGATATCCCATTCCTCCATGAAATGAGAAAGGTGGGTTTACAAAAAGGAAAATAACTAAGTCAATTTTCCCTAGATCTAAGGATTGGGAGTCAGAGGAAAAGGAGTTCAAAGGTATGCATGACTTGGGGCTTGCGGATAATATTATTGGTGAGGATATTTCTAGTAAAGAAATATCAGGGGATAACTTTTTTCCTCCTTCTCCTTTATTGGTTGATCTTGGCAAAGAAGCTTGCCCCTCTTTCCCTAGAGATTTGTAGAAGGATTATCCCTTCCTCTATAGTGAACATGAGGACTTCAAGGATCTATTGGGGTTTTTTAGAGATGTAATGGTGGATCAATTACAAATATAAAAATGTCTCTTTCTTGAAATGAACCAAGTTAATACCAACGGTCACTTGTTGAAAAATATTGTAGCTCTTGAGAAGGGTTAAGTTAACTTCAGATTGAATGTGCATAAAAAGAATTCTTTCTATCTTGGAGAATGTAGTGAAGGATGTTGTTATTTTGAAGAATAATTATAAAGGCTTCCTTCATGTTCTTGAGGAAAAGATAAAAAGGATCGACAATAATCTCATCAATCTTGTGAACATGAGCTACGGGACTATCCATAACACAGCAGGGAGTACCAAGGTTCGGTGGATAATTGGGACAAACGCCAAGCTTCCAACTCTTCTAATAAGACTTTTATTAATCTTGAGAATGTTAATAAGGTAAAACAAGTGATGAATGATAATGGTACTTGTTCTTGTACTCGATGGAACTTGGAAAAATCCATGGAACAGACAAATGATGAGTTGTAGGATATATAAAACATGTCTCTGAATCTGGATTATCTTGAAGCTAAGATAACAAAGGCTCTAAAGAATCTTCGTTTGATCTTTTTTTGTTCTTTCTTTATTTTTTCTAGTCTGATCTATTTTAGGTCTATATTTTTTTTATTTTTTCTATTGCTTGACTACTGGTTGGTTGCTTGTATCCTTATGACAAAGTTTTTTTAAATAGGATTCCATTTACCTTAAAAACCAACTTTACCCTTAATAAAAAATAGAAAGATGCACAAAAAACCAATGATGCCTCCTCAAATTAAATAATCAAACCCCAAAAATCTTAGCACATGTAAAGAACATCAATTACAACTCTTTCTAACAAAATGATCCCTCCCAAGTGCCAAAGCATCTAAGTGACTAACCAGATAGTGAAAACAAAGATATTTGAATAAAATGTACATACACAAAAAAAATGGAAAAATGAACCTACGATCTAGATAGAAGACTCTGAGATATGTTTGATGATGTCTAGTTTTCAAAAAATGGAGCTTGGATGTGTTGGTTATGATCGCAGAAGTGAAAACCTAAATGTTAAATTTAGAAGAATAATATGGAAAATTAGAGTAGAATTTGACAAAACTAATTGTAGATCTGAATTGGCACTAGAACCTACTTTTTGATTATATCTCGTTTGCACAATTTTGATATTGTATGACCAAGTAATGGCACAAAAACCACAAGCAAGTTTTCATGGAAAACTAGGGTTTGGAGGGTCCATGCAAGCTATACTATGTTGATGTCATGCAAAATTAACATGAAATGAGTAAATATGTGGAGAAAATTATCTCACCACCCAAAAAAAATAGTCCCCCCTGAAAAAACTGGTTACCAAAAAAGGAAAAACACCTGAATATTTTCTTGGCCATTGGAATCTTTGGAAAGACTGAATATTCTTACTGGAGAAGTATATTCTCTATGTGTTAGCTATTTTCACCTTTCTCTACTGCATTCATTAATGTGACTTACAAATGTAGGTATAGTACCAAAAGTTACATCCCAACTAAATTCGCACCTTTATAAAAATATAAATGATTTTTTTTGTACAAAAACTTTGTTTCAATAATTATTTTATTGAACTTGTAATACTTTACTAGGATTCCTATGATGGAAAAGGTATATTCATATGGTGATATAGATTTCTATACGAGTACATGGATTTTTTGTGCTAGATTGAACTTCTCAAATTTTGATGATTTGACAAGCAATTTTAGGGTTCTCAAGCCTTTTGAGTGCAATGGTGACCTACATTTCACTCCAAGGTGCCTATATTTTTCAACTAGTCCTAAATATTGCCTTGATTTTCATGCCCTATGCCAAATTTACCCAAAAATTCAATTGATTGGATTTTGACTAAATGAAAGTCAATCTTAGGGTTTTGGAATGTTATAAATGTGATGGAAACCTTTGTTTCATCCCAATGTGCACAAAAAAATCACTCAAGGTTGGATCCCTCAAGCATGTGGATAGGAACTTGAAAGATCTAAGACTTTGATACCATGTAGAATTTGATGAGACAACCACAGGAACCAAGAATCATCTACAAGCAAAACAATTGTCACACAAAAGAGATCAAGCATAGAAAATTTTCTTCACAATAAATTGATATTTTTTATATTATTGCAGACACAATATTAGAGATACATTTACAATGAATGAATGAATCCTTATAAAAGAATGAATGAAATCCTATATGCAAAACCCTAATTCTAAAAGTAGGGGAGGTAGTAAAAGAAACCCTAAAGTAAAGATGACTTAAATAAATCTCAACTTCAATTGAAGCAAAGCTAGAAAAGAAAAATCTTGATGAGAAAGCACCTAAGTTAAGCTTAAATGAAAAACTAATTATGAGACCTAACTATTAAATAATTAGATATTTAATCCTAACTACTCCAACAATATCAAATAGAATTAAAACAAGCAACAAGGATTGCAAAGCTTATTGCAACAAAATTAACCATGGCACTAGTCTCGTTAATAGAACTAAAATATTCAACAAGGATCAAAAAGCTTATTACAATGGAAACAACCAAACAGGTATATCAAATCTGTCACGAACCCTATTTTTCCATAATTATTTAATTAGGAAAATAATGTGAAATGAAAATAGAACTGATAATGAAATAAGAAACGATATCGAATGTACTGATATGAATTATGTACAATTGAATTATCAGTAATAATTTTTATTGTAAATTGGGATCATCATTGCTAATGAGCGATTGAGTGCAAAGTGAATGCAGGAATAGGTGAACAATGATGAAGGCGAGAACATGGTTCAGGTAGAGTTGTCTTATCTCTTGTATTTCGTTAGGATAGATGGAATCTTTCACACACCACATTAGGATTTATAAATTGCATCTTGAAAGTGTGGATGATTTAAATGATCTTGTTTGAGTGTTTGTTCAAACTAAAATGATGAAATTGGAATGAGTAGTAGATTGATTTAAATATTTATATATGTGCATTAATTGCATGATGTGAGTAGTGTTTGAAAAAAATATAAGTTGTCTGAGTAATTGTGAAATAGTATGTTTTATGGTTAAAAGAGATAAATGTGTAAATGATTCGCACATGAATATTGACCCTAGGTTTTTAGGTCCTTCTTGTTCAGATATGTATAAATGTATGAAAATTGTACTTACGAGTTTAATTTTGAAAAAAATTGAATAATAGTATAATATATATATATATATATATATATGAGAAATTTATTCAATCATATACATATATCAATATCCAATTATTGTGAAAATTGACTTCGTCAAATTGTTTTGTCTATTCATATGAAATTTGTCTAATAATAATTTGATCATCTATTTGTAAATATTGAATATGTATTTATGAAATTTAATTAGGAAATAAAAATCCGATATATATATTTGTTTATCAAAGAAAAGGTTAATCAAAGGATATATTAAAAACAAAGTCTAATGTTTTATATTAAAAAAAAAAAATCAATTATAAATTATAAAACATACCATATTATATATCACTTTATTAAAACATAATACTAATATAGGGTGGCGGGTTGAAAAAGGAGGTCGACCGTTTAAAGCAAATGAAAGAGCCGCCTTGGTCGATGTATAAACGAACTCCCTCCACCCACAGTAGCCGCCTTGGTCGATGTAGACTCCTCCACCACGGTAGCTGCTTTGGTAGGTTAGTTAACACTTCCTCCACCCACGACAGATTGCTATCAAAGCTTTAAATGTAGGTTGAACAGTGGGAGGCTGAGTTATTTAAGGTAGGCGTAGCTTAAGGGAGAGATATTACCGCCTACCACCACTACCTCCATCAAAACATAAACAACGTGTAAACCTCCTCCCTATTTATAAACCAAACACCACGTGCATGAAACTCCTATTAAAGGATACTCCACGTGCAGATCCAATATGGAAGTAGGCGTAGTTTAAGGGATTATTTCAGTCATATTCAACTTTGGTTTCACATCGACCACATTGCAAACATAAACCGTGATGATTATACACGTGAGGTGGCATGAATTAATAAAAGACATGGGTTATCATCCCACATAAACACCTTGATCGACATGTATAAGTTAGTTATTTAAACTTTGCATATTTTAGGGAAGTCGGTTTTAGTAAAATGGATTATAGTTACAACCACATAACCATAGACATAGTGGAACAATAAATAAAACCTAGAGGATAGCAGCAAACATAGCCACAAATTCTAATAAATAGACGTATGCACACACTCATTTGGTCATTCTTTCTCACACGAGATTAGAAGAGCGATAATCTCTTGAAGGAAGAGTAAGAATAATTCGATAGAGAGTTAGAATATTTTGATAGAGAGTAAGAATAGATTAATAGAGAGTTAGAATAGTTGATAGAGAGTAAGAATATATTGATAGAGGGTTAGAATAGTTTGATAGAGAGGGAGATGGAAGAGGAAAAAGAAAAGAGATGCAACCAAGGATTAAAGAATGAAATGAAGAAGAGAAAAGTAGTGAGATTTAGAATAGTTTTCCATCGAATAGTAAAAGATCGACCATGATCATCTCAGATTTAGAGTCGAATTTCAAAGTAAAGTTTAGAAATAAAAGATAGATAGGAAGGATAGAGTTAATGGAGGAATCGACAGATGGAGAGCGTGCACCATCTTGAAAGAAAGAAGGAAAATGTGAAGAAGGAAGCAAATCCATCACCTCAAGCCAGTAACAAGAGCATAAGGAGGTAGGATCTACCTTAATTCTTTGGCCATTATGCAAGGATAGTAAGTGATTCATGAAGTTATATAATGTTTATTAGAATAAAGTTTGATTGAGTCAAGACATGATTAGAACAAAATTGTTTGAACTCGCTTTTGAATAGTCTTATGGAGAAATGTAGGATGAGGTATATATGATAAAATAACTAAGAACATGCATGGAAGATGTTAAAAAGTAGTAGGAATTGCATATAGATTGCTTTACATATTCTCTAAAGGATGATATAGTTTTAGACCTATGCAATATACTAATGGAAGAGTTAGAGTCGAAAAAGGAATCGTTGTTAATTGTTCAAAAATTACGTTCATTTAAATAGAGATACAATAGTGAAATAATTTCTCAAAGGTTGTTGATAAACTTAGTAAAACTCTCGTAAATGAGATTATCCAATCCTCTAGGAATAAAGTAAGAGGTTAGAGAAAGAAACTATGAGATTGAACCACGAAGAAGATGAAATAATAGGATAATGACTTATTAAATAATGAAGTTATTTTGATATCACAAGGAAAGACTTCACTTTGGAATTTTGCATGAAAAGTAAAGATGGTTAACAAGTGCCTCATTTGAAAATCCTTATAGATAGGCGTTTTATGAACTTGTATCATATTAGATTGTTGTTATGGCAAATTAGTGAAGTCGGTGTGTTAAGTTTAAAATCATGAAAGGTCACAAATTAGTATTAAACTAAATATGAGGTTTTGAGAAAAGCGGTAAATGAACCACGACACTTGGAAAGATAGAGAGAGTTTAGATGAGATAAACTTAGAATTCTAAACCATAAGAAATAGAATGCATGTTAATGAGTATGCTATGTTTTGATAATTGAATAAAAGAATGTGTACTCATTTTATTCAATTTTATATGTAAGATACATACATGTGTTACACCTTCTTAATATTTTTAATCTTGTCTTTAAATTGCTTGAAAGATAAAAGGCAAAAGATTTTCTTTTGTATGAATTATGTGAACAAAGCTAGATAGACTTGTGCTTGTGGAAAGTTACCTTCCACGACGGGCGCCGAATGTGGATTATAGAGAGTATAGTTGCTTTTCCAACTATCTATTTTTGCTGTGCATGGCATTATACTTGGTCGAGTAATCAAATTGAATTAACCATTGAAATAATGGAATTCTTTTATTTTATCCTCTTTACCATATCCTAGATGGATAGTGAATGCTTGTTTCTTAATAGAAGTAGAAAATTGAAAATACATGTATCATCTAGGCACGCACCAGATTCCATCTTGCCTTTCGAATTTCTTTTGCTAAGCAATTTGTGTAGGGTCGGGTATTCTTGATTGACCAAGAATTCCGGGGAAGCGTAAGCTTCAAGGTTGGGCAGAAAAAGCACCTGAATCTTGTTCTCATCCTCATGCTAAAGATTGCATTGGCAATAGCTTGGGTTACAGATCAACGGATGCATCTCACCCTTTACTTTGTATTATTTTGTTATTGAACTTACGACAACTTGAAATGCATAAGTATTGTATGATCGAAATACAACTTTTATCGATATATTGAATAAAGAATATTTATCTTTTATAGAAATTTTGTGAGTATTACGATCTAAATGGAATGATCAAATTAAG
This sequence comes from Cryptomeria japonica, assembly GCF_030272615.1. NCBI lineage: Eukaryota > Viridiplantae > Streptophyta > Pinopsida > Cupressales > Cupressaceae > Cryptomeria > Cryptomeria japonica. The sequence goes on from NC_081407.1 coordinate 733,915,225, forward strand.
CTATGGATGGAAAAAATGGAATGAAATAGATTTATTAACTGATTTATGAGTTTATTTAAGAATAAAGAGTATTTTAGCTATTATTTGAAGTTATCTCGATTTACGTCTTTACAAAATCTTAATAATTACTAGTGGAAATACTTTCTACATCAATTTATGACTTTCTCAATTCATGTCATTTTTGGGAAATCCACAAAATAAGTTTCACAAATTGTTTTTAGAAACTCCCAACAATTATTGCATTATAGAGATTAAATTTGCAATGTTATGCTAAATAAAAAATGGTGCATAGCTCCAGTCTCTAATAATCTAAAACAAAAGCAAGTATAATTTGTAGCAAATATAACAAATTAATCAAATTGAAGTCTGTAATCCCTCGAGATGGAAAATATAGACCTTTTGAAAACAAAAATCTTATAATTGATATGCTTAAATATTATTTATTTATTAATTAAATTTATTGATTAACAATTAAGATATTTTAATATTATATATCTTAAATTAGACAAATATATTCTAGGTTGCTTTCAAATGAATGAAATCTCCAACAAAGACTAAGTGTAATTTCAAGGAATCCATTCCTCCCTCAATTACATTTAGACCTAGGGAATATTTTAAATATGAAATAAGGACATATTGACTTGGAAAAGTTTCATAAAAGGTTTGTGGTAGCTATACCAAATATGTTGACTTGACATAAAATATAGATATAGCTATACTGCCCTTGACCAAGTAAAACAACAAAACAATAATATCTGAACAATATTTTCAGGAGCAAATGGACCAATGAACAATGCCAGTAGCATAAGTGAAATCTTACCTAGGGATCACATTTACACTTCGCGGGGCTCCTACGAGCATTTACAAAAAGATTCAAAGAGCATTTACATCAAAGCATATCAACCTAAGACCATTACTTGTATTAATAATGAAAATTCCATACACGTAACTTTTGTCATTATAAAATTGAACTCATTTTACTATTTATTCTTATGACTTGTATATGTCATTCTTCTCCAGCCAATATGACAATTGTTTCTATGCTTTTTTTGGTCCAAGCTTGTGACATGCAAATGTCCTCTCTGTTTATTTGTTTTTGTACATTCATTTTATATTTTTAATGGATTTTCCTTTAGACATGTAAACATGGTTATGTAGGGGTCTATATATATATATATATGCTGATTGATATCCTTCTTGAGGCGTCTAACTCTTATTATTTTGAATTTAAATCGTAAAGTTAGACACCTCAAGAAAGATATAAGTGGGTGTATTATATATATATATGCTAGTAGCAGTCGTGACACAAGGTTGAAGAAGTCAAAAAAGTAGATAATATATAAATTGGTTGTTGTATTATTAGGTTTAGGCTTATGTTTTGGGGTTACAGTGTACATTTTGCAGTTAGGGTTAGAGTTAGGATTAATGAGAATCATGCTTACGAATCATGCTTACGATTTACAGTCGTAGGGGTTACGGTGTACATTTAGGGTTAGGATCAGAGTTAGGATTAATGAGAATTATGCTTGCGATTTACGGTCGTGGTTGCAAATGTGGGTAGGGTTAGGGTAGATACCATGGTTACTTTATTTATATATAATAGATTGTTACTTATTTTGAGAAAAACTATTAGAATATTTTAAACATTTTGACTAGGTCAATGATGTTTAAACTATTTCTTTGGTATTATCTTTTTTTATCAAATATTATTGATTTTTGGTCAATATTTTCTTAATTATTTTGCTATATTTAGTCAATTGACACCAATAATAAAACTATACAAATTGAGTTGTATGACTATGTCAATGACTTTCCACTTCACTTCTTTGGTAGGGCTTATTCTATAAAAAATTATTGATTTTTGGTCCATATTCTCCTAATTATTGTCCTAAATTTAGTCACATGATATGGGGAGGATTTTTCATCATTTTCTAAAGCATTATATAATTGGTTATGCTTTTGAATGACTTCTTTACAAATAACATTATCTTGAATAGTGTTCGTTTTAGTCTTTTTGGCATTGTTTCATACCATTTTTCAAGATAGTTTAGAGTCATTACAGTCTACTCATGTTATTGTTGTTGACTTGTTATGTTATTTCTTGACATATCTTCATGCATTTTTTTGTGAGACGCATTTATTCTAGTCTACTAGACATATATTACGGAAACATTTTGAGAAGAACAACTTATATTCACTAGTCAAGGAAGACATTCTTTCAAAGGCTACCAAAAAAATATGATATTTCCTTTATTCATTTTTTCATTGTATTTTATATTTTATCCCTTCATCATCATTCTAATTTTTATAGTTCATCTTTGAGCATTTTCTCGTCTTATGGCAAGCATTTGAGTTTCTCTTTGCAATATTGTTGTACTTCTACTTTAAATAATTGGTATACATTCATTTTCTTATTTATCTTATAATTTCTTGCTGGCATATTGGATTTCCCATTCCTTACTTTCACATTTTCATGCTAACAAACATTAGTTCTTTTGTAGACCTAGTTTTAATAGAATTAGTTGCTATAAATACTCATTGTTCATAAATTCTAAACACACATAGGTTAATGAGAACATACTATCTAAATTTAATCAATATTTAAGTGACTTTCTATGGGGGTTAAATACTGAAATAAGAGCTTAAACAATTAACACTTGCTCCTTGGTATTTACCCTCATTTCTTCTATTCAACCATAAGTATTGTTGTTGATTCTGTGTAGGATAAAGTCTCATATTATTTTTAACCATTTCATTATATTTCTATTAATAGTATTATATTACATTTACATTATTTAGTAGTTTTTTTTTGGATTTTTTGATATCACATTCAAGGGTACTATTGTGTGTACATGTTATTAATATTTATGCAAGATACTTGTTTATCTCTAGGTTTATCTCTAGGTCCTATGTCTCTAGATACATAAGAATATAACATAGTTTTGCATTAATAATATTACATTATTGTCTATAAGTTGCATTTTTTTTTTATTTGTTTTTTAGAAGGGGATACAAATTTATTCAATATAAAGTGGGATTACAAAGAAAATGGTTGTAAGCCCACCAAAGAACAAATAATGAGAAATAGAAAGAATCCCCACTAGGATCCCCAAAGAAGAAATGAGATACCTATTCATGTCTTCCAAAACTAAATTTTTTATGATTTACAAATACTTTGGGGACAAGTGTCCCCAATCGAACAAATTCCACCCCTCTAAATGATTGTAAGCCCATTTAATGAGACAATCAGCCACTTTATTTCACTCTCGAGGAATATAATGAAAGGAAATAAAATCCAAGGAATAACTTAGAATCAAAATCTATTTAACCACCAAGGCTAATATCCAATTAGCTCCATCCATACTTTCCTCATTCACCATATCTACAACAATCTATGAATCAGGGTCACAAATTATCCTTTTCCATCTCAGAGTACAAGATCTTTTGATTGCATACACAATAGAAAAGGCCTCCATGTGCGCGTTTATTAAATAAATGATTGATTTTAAAATATATAATAGGATTTCCTAAATTGGTATGGGTATTATTATAAATCACTAAAATATGTAAGAAATCATATTATAAAGTTCATACGTGTACAAAAAATTACAAGAAATCATATAATAATTTTCATGAAATGTACTAAAGCATACATTATAAATTGCATGAAATATTGTTCAACATATGTGAAAAGAGATCTAATCCATGAAAGAAGTGCATTGAAATAAGTCTGTGAAACATGTATATAAAAATTTATATAGTCCCCAAAATCCAAACTCCTCTTCAATCCAAGAGAACCAAGATTAAAAAAATCACCCTGTAGGAGAAAAATGAACTTGAAAATGGATTTAGAACTATTTAAAATGATTTGATCTTTAATTCACTTTTTAATTTTAATAAAAAATAGATCAAAATTAAATATTGTATGAGTCTGGTCATCTCCTCCCTTGTCCAGCTGCTCTCATGTCTCATGCTATAGAAGAAAATAAAATCATATATTTATTTAATGATTTAATTTGTTCCTTAATTTATAAAATCATATACAAATTATCATGCTTGATCATCTCCTCTAGGCACGTCCAGTTGCTCTACATCTCTAAGTGTAGGTGTTATGGCCATGGTCGCACTTGTATCAACCTATAGTTCAAAAAAGTACAAACTAGTCAACATGCATTGTCTACCTCATTTGCACTAATTGATACTCGAGGAGCACGTACCACAACCTCAAGTGGATGATCTAACGTGAAAATCAGTTTCACTCCATAAATATGTACTAGCAATAATATATCTATAAATTTATTGTATGATGAACAACATTATGACTAAAAAAAGGCCAAAATCCATCGAGCAGAGATGTAGAGAGGAATTTTGAATTTAGGTTTAGGCAGGAAGCCCTGTGTATGCCCTGAAATCCAAGACGCAAGCACTAAGGATGGATCACAGGATGCTCCTGAGATTGCAGATCCTCAGGTGGATGGCAAGGATCCAGTCATTGGGGATCGACAAGGAGGTGACAAACCCTTAGATCTAGGTGAAGGGGGAACGACACATGTTGGTGATATCCTAAGATAGGGAACCAATCAGGTGGATGCTTCTTGCTCCTGGTCCACTTTGTTTGGTGTTAAATCAAGCGGGAAGTCTTCATTCCCTAAGGTACACAATATTTTTGACCTTGAGAAAGGGAGATTTGCAATAGAAGTTCTGGATCCTATGATTGATCACAATATAGCTTTGATGGCCCTAACTCTGATCAGTAAATTCCTGGGTCCTAGACCTAATATTGATATTGTTAGGGTGTATGCTAGAAAAAAGTGGGCTCTTAAGGGACAGGTTGAAATCTCTGCTATGCCGAAAGGATCTCTTTCCCTCACTTTTTCCTGTGAGGAAGACATGACTAAGATTCTTTGTGGTAGCCCTTGGGTGATAGGAAAAACTGCTTTGGCACTTTAGAAGTGGTCGCCATTACTGGATCTTAATGCTTCCTTTTGTGCTCAGGCCCCTATGTGGGTTAAGACTCTCGGGTCTTCCCCTGAAATTATGGGTTGAAGATGTCTTTAATAGTCTAGCAAGCACTTTTGGTGAACTCCTATCCATTGACCCAACAATAATAGCTAGAAGAAGACTCACCTTTGCAAGAATTTGTGTGGGTGTTGTTCAAAGAACGAATATGCCTCTCTCAATCAAGATTAACTCCAAGATTGGGAAATGAATCCAATAGCTAGAATATGAGAGTGTTCCTTTTGTGGGTTTCCAGTACAAAAAGGCTAGACATATTGCTAAGAAATGCCTGTTGCAGAATGAAAAGGAGAAAGCCAAAAAAGAGAGAAAGATGCAGTGGAAAGATAAAAATTCCAATAAGAAGGCAAAAGAAGAGATACTGAATGTTATAATTCCTGACACCTTTGAGAAAAAGGAAAATTATAATAAGGCATGCATAGAGGAATCAAATAAAGAAGATAAAGAAGGAACCCATAATAGATCTAATGAAGGAGAAAAGCCAAGCCCTAACTGTGATGAATAGAAGGAAAAGGATCAGGAGGAAGGGGAAATCAATGTGGATCTACAAGTGAATAATAGGGAGGAGGATTCGATCTCAGTCATAAAGGACTCGAATAGTGAGGATTCTTTTCCCAACTCTGAAGATGCCCAACAATCCAATATTAAAGGAGGGAGCAGTAGATAAGGGAATAATTGATCAATCAGTTACAGTGTTGCACAAATTAATCCCTGATTGTAATATTGAAGATGAAGCAAGCCCTTTCGATACACTTAAAATACTAACAGAGCATATATCTAACAATTTTCAATCACTACAGCAGATAGCAGACCGACGGGCATTAGAAAGATTCTCTACAACTAAAAGAGAATCTTTTGATCAAATCATTGAAATAGAGAAAAAGAAAATTGAAGCTAAACTCATTCTTATTGAGATTTGTTTAAAACAGTGTACAAATATCTACAAGGTTTGTTGTAACATATAAATTATTACAACAAATATAGATAGAAAATTGAAGGAATTGTATGATAAAATAGTGAACATTGCAAATTCTTTTGATGGATTAACCTCACTGACAACATCTATTGATGGACAAATTTTGTCCTTGGAGAATCAAATTTTTGCTTTGGAGAAGGAGAAAGAAAATATCATTCAAAGAGCAAGGAGTCTTAGAGGACTTGTGAGTCCTAGATTAGATTCATTGGGTGTATATAAGAGAGAGTGTGGGTGTATATAAGAGAGAGTGTATGGACATGATTGCTAAACCCACACTGACAGAAGTCAAAGAGAAGGAAACAATGACACACTTGCTAAGTGGACTGGTACCCTTTTCTAAAACATTCAAAACTAGCTGGGATACATATCTTCAGTTGCTGAATAAGGCTTACCCATAAATTTTGATGTTAGTCAAGCTTCAGTAAAATAAACAGTATTTATTCATTCTTTTGTTTTGAATTCTTTCTATTCTTTCATGTGTCTTTGGAATTGATGCCAAAGGGGGAGTGTATATATATGTAAAAAATATCAAACGAGAACACATGGGAAGGATATCAAAATATCAGAAGGAGTGTATTGCTCAGGGGGAGCATATTTTAGTTGAACCCATAGGGATTCCACTTTTCACATGAGTGTTGCTATTAATGCCAAAGGGGGATATTATTGGAAATTGACACTCATTGGATTCATTTTGTTGTCATTGATGGCAACAAGATTTGATAGGAGTCATTTACCGGCATTAGGAGGCATTTACCGGTAGACATCGGCATTGGAGCATTCAGGGCTATACCAGCACCGGCACTAACATCCAACACTTTAGGGAAGCCGACATTAAGGAATATTTATTTAGAAAATTATTTTGTAATTATTGTATATGGCTGACATTGTATATCTTTTGTAATGTATTGTAAGTCGGCATAAAACATATTGTTTGTATGAGTATATAGGTCATTGTGTTAGGTCATTATGCAATATATATGGTGAGTAGTAATTGTTGTGTGAGGATAGAGCTTGTGAGGATTGTGGAATGCAAAAATCATTTATATGTGAATGTTGTATCATGCAATGATCTGTAAATATTTTGTAAGAACTTCTTGCAGGGAAGGTGATACTGGTAGTAGTGTTCAGGGTTTATGAACCGGTACAAAGCAGAGCTATAACCGGAACTCTCTTTGGCATAGCTAATGCATTTTATGAGTTCACTTTCATTGTTTTACTTTAGAAGAAGCTTGTAGTCAGTGAGACTTTCTAGTGATGAGCAGTGTGCCTTCCTGCATGTGCAGGCCCCCATTATATTTAATATCTTTCATATGCCCAGTGAATTGATATTGTGGGTCACAAATCCCACCATGGTTTTTCCTCTTTGAGGTTTTACACATATAAATTTTGTGTGTTATGGTCTTCATTCATATGGATGGTTCATTTGCTTCAAGTTATAAGTTTATTTTTTTACCGATTTATATGTCTTCGGTATAAAAGCATAAAATCTTATCTTACCAGCATAACACTGATTCACCCCCCCTCTTGGTGTTCTTGTATCCCCACACTCCCTTCTATCTACTTTGGTCTCCCTTTGTGCAGAAAACCTCCTGATTCATTTTGGAGCAATCTGGTGGATGAACTCCACAAAAAGATAGCTCGTTGGAAAGGATCCCTACTTAGCCAAGCTAGGAAGATCCAATTATTAAAATCCTCCCTCCAGAGTTTACCTATGTATGCTTTGAGCCTATTTAGAATCCTGCTCAAGTTTGATGATGCCATTGAAAAGATTCAAAAGTCTTTTCTCTGGTCATGGGTTGAGGAGAGGAAAAGGATTTCTCTGATTGCTTGGGATAAAGTTTGCAGATCTAAAAAAATGGGTGGCCTTGATCTGAGAAATATTATAACTACTAATAGAGTCCTTCTCACCAAACAAATATGGAGAGTGTTTGGGGAAACTCGTGAATGGATTTCAATCTAGAAAGCTAAATACATGCATCTTTAGGAGTCTCTCGTAGAGTTTCTTACTTTCTTTGAAGCCCCTTCTAGTTCCGCGATTTGGAATAATATTTCTTAATCTTAAATTACTGTTGGTATTCATAAAAGATGGACTATTGGTAATGGTAGAAAAGTCAAATTCTTGGAGGATATTTGGTTGTTGGAGACACCTCTCTCCAGCAAGGATTGTTTTCTCCTTTTATCCCTGTTTGGAAGGCCACATTTGGAACTAAGGTGGCATATTATTGAAAGGATAATCAGCGAGTGAATCTGAATTCCATAGACCCAACCCTTAACACATTGATGTTGATGCTTAAATAAGTTTTGGTTGACCCTGTGCTTGAGGATAGGATTATTTGGGTGGGTACCTCTACTGGTAGTTTCTCGATGGCTTCTATTGTTCTTTTGCTATCACATTCTCAAGATATTTCCCCTTGTTGGTCTAAAGCCTAGTTTTATGGTCTAATCCCTAAGATCAATATTTTCTTTTGGATCCTTCTACAGAATAAAATCCTCACCACTAATAATCTTTGTAAAAGAAGCTTTTATCTCCCCAATAGGTGTTACCTTTGCCTAAATAAAGAAGATAATGTTAATCATCTCTTTGCACTTCTCCTTCTCCCAATCTATTTGGTTGTAGATCTTGTGGCTATAAAATCTGAACTGGGTCTTTCCTGCTTCTATTCGAGAGTGCTTCATTTGTTAGAGATGCATCTCCACGAATAATTCTATCAAACAATTATGGGATTTTATTCTTCCTCATGTGATATGGGGAATTTGGAAAGAGAGGAACAACAAAATCTTCAGAGGTTCCTACTCCTCTCTGGAAATAATTTTTACTATAATCAAGCGGGCCATTCTGGAAAATCTAAATGTTGATGGTAAGCCTCTTCTTTTTAAGAACAATGATGAATTGGATCTGTTCAACAATTGGAATGTTTATGCCTCTTTAGACAGGAATGACAACAACGATAAGAGAGATAGTAGTAAGTGGTCTTTCCCTCCGATTGGTTGGATCAAAGTTAATTTTGATGGGTTGGCCAAGGGGAACCTGGGGCCGGCTAGGTGTGGGGGAGTGATAAGAAATAAAGCTGGCTATTGTATTGCAGCGGTGGCGCTCCCCATGGGATCTCAGACCAACCACTTAGCCAAAGCCATGGCAAATTACCAAGCTCTTACCCTTGCTAAATCTTTGGGTTTTAAAATAGTTTGGCTCGAGGGATATTCAAATAAAATCATAAAATTCCTTAAGGGTCTTTCCCCCCCATCATGGACTATCAAAAATATTATCTCTAGTCAAGGATATAATTAAGTCCCTCGAGTAGTATGTTATTTCACATAGTTATAGAGAGACTAATGTCATGGCTGACTGGGCTACCAACATGGCTATTCGTGTCGATCAAATGATCAGTTGGAGAGGTGAGCTAGATCTTCCTCATGATGCCCGTGCCATCCTCATTTATGACAAAGTGCATGGAAAAGAGGGAGTGATAAGTGATGATAACAACGTACTTATCAATGAAAGTTACTATATTGAATTAGAAAGAGTGGCGCTTGAAGGACGAGCTGGTGTTTAATGCGAACAAGACCCTGCATGCTTTTTGGGGGTCCATTTGTTTTTCAAGGGTTGCTATTCTCTTCACTTTGGCCCCTATTTTTGCTTTGTTCTGCATTGTGAAGGGTGTGAGAAATTTTTCTATGGATGCAATGGGACAAAACAAGAAAAGGACTGAATCACTTACCTGTGATGAATGGAAGAAGAAGTCGAAAGTGTGGGCTATCTTGGAAGCTACTAAAATGATGGGGTCTATGGAGCGAATTCTAGGCAAAAAACCTACTGTTACCATATTATTCAAGAAAAATTGGAAGGAGGGTAGAATTACCATAGGTCGGAGAAAGGTGGAAATTGATGAAGGGATGATTGTTGAAGTTACCGGGATGCCAATGGAGGGTAGAAAATTTTACAAGGATAGAAATCTCACAGAGGCAGCTATAAACTGATTTCCGAAGGAAGACTTTGAGAAAGCCAAACTGGTGAAATACAACAAGACCTACTACTCACCGAAGGTGATAAAAAGGTATGGAGATAGGTTTTGTTTGTTGTGATGCAATATATTAATCTTGATGGTAGATACTCTCATGTTTATGACTATCATTTTGTGCTCTTGAACCACTTCCACCATAAAGATATTGTGTCTATTCTTTTCTACTTGTATAGTTCCTTAAATACTAGTATAAAGGATTTTAGGGCTAAGTCGGATAGCAATCTGCCCATGCATGAAGGGTTAATGTTGATTTTATACAACCATGACAAGGCCACCTTTGTTCATCACTCTATCATTGAGCTATCGAACTCGGAAGAGGAGTCTGATAACTCAAATAATAGTAAAGATGAGGGGTTTGATATAGAGCTAGAAGATGATTTTAATAGGGATACCTCCGCCAAAGGAATTAGAAAGGGGAAGGATAAAGATATTGCTTCCAGGTCAGGCAAAAAGACTTCCGACAAAGAGGTTACAGGAAGTAGGAATAAGGTATAGGAGGAGGACAACTAGTTTGAATAATATGATGAGGATGATGATGATATGGAGACTGAAAGTGAAAATGCTACCCCACCACCCAAGAAGAAAACCAAGCGTAGTCTTGTTATCACCGAAATTAGCCCGGAGAAGGAGGATGGTACCTCAAAGACCCCTTCTACTCCTTTGGAACCTAATAGAAAGACTTGTGGCATTGAGAAATAGGGGAAGAATGTGGTGGAAAAAGTGACTCGACCTCTTAAGGACAAAGTCACAGTTGCTTTATACTGTGAAGAATGGAATGATGGAATTTTATAAGATTATAGAATTGGTCTACTTGGAGATTAAAATTTTGAAGACAAAATAGGAGGATTCTTCTAAGAAAGTGTACATTCTAGAAATTATCGAGGTAACCTCAGTTCTTTGCCTAATTATCTGAAGGAATTAACAAAAGCCAGTAGTGATGCAGAGGCTATTACTGAAGCTTATGGTTCTCAATTTAAGGCTGTGGAGGCTAAGTTCAATGAGCTGGAAAAGACGATTCATAGTCATGAGAATACCTTGAAGAAAATTGGAGAACAAAGCCAAAAAATTCTGAAAGCCTCAATTTATAACTTCAGAGTGATGATTAGTAAACTAGAACAGTTCCAGCTGGAAAAGAACACGATAGAGATTTTTGAGGATAAGGAATTGACCCTTGAAGGTGTGGCTACTGGACCTAGTCAAAGAACTCATGTGAGTACGAGGAAGATGGCTCAACAAGCCAAGGATCTGGATGATCTTAAGAGTGATGTTTCCTCAATGGTCCAACTAGAGAAAGAAGTAGTGGAGCTTCTCAAGAATTTTTCTTAGTTTTTTTGTTTTGTTCTCTTGGTTGTCCCTTAGGAATCAATGTGTTGTCCCTATGTTACTTTTGGTTCTCTTGATGGTTTTTTGTATCCTCCAGGTATTTCAGTTTGTTGTTTTGTTCTATCTAGTTGGACCTATCATGTTTTATCTATTTTCTAACTTGTTGTAAAGGGTTTTGGGGCCCCTTGAAAACATGCTTTTCACTTAATAAAAAAAATATTACGACTTAAAATAAAAAATTAAAATATAATTTAATTATATACCCCAAAACATGTTCCGAGTTACGCAAGTGTCGACAAAAAACAAAATTGATTCAAAGAAGTCGATGTGCCCCAATGATGGTCTAGAGACAAAACATTTGAAGTTAATAAATAGTTTATAATATATAATTTATTTCTAGGAGGTGGAGGGGGTAGAGGTGGAGGTGGTGGGTGTTGAGGTGGGTTAGGTGGATATAGTTGATGTTGAAGGGGTGGAGGTGAGAGATTAAAAAAATCTTCTATGTAAAACTCATGCATCATGTATCTATGGGAAAGCTCTACATATATACATAAACAATATATAGAAAAGAAGAAATAATAAAATTAACTTTAAAGAATCTATACATATTTAAATTATTTTTAAACATAATTAAAACTATATATATTAAATCATATGCATATACATACATGTATTGAAAGAAATTATAATCTAACTATAAATAAAAATATGTATGTATCGCTTGACTTTCAAGCACATGTATATGTATTATAACATTCAAAATTTAAAGATATCTTACATACTGAAAAATAAATGCATTATTGATGTTTAAGTGAATACTGATTGAATGATCAAACTTTTAATAAATACATGTCAATTCAGTTCTCATACATATCTTAAGGGATCATGTGATTAAGGATATCAACTAAGGGGTTCTATTTGAGCTACAAGTCCTAATGAGATCATGAATTTCAAGTGAATACAATGAAAGTACAAGGGGTCATGTGATAATTTCTGCCTTAAGGGGTCCTATTTTAGCTAAAGGTCCTAATATTGAATGTTGAAAGTATACAATGAAAGTATAAAGGGTCATGTGGTAATTAATGTCTTAAGGGGTTCTATTTCAGCTAGAGGTCCAAATGAGATCCTAAATGTCAAGTGTATTCATTGAAAGCATAAGGGGTCATGTTATAAGTAATGACTTAAGGGGTTATGTGATAATGAATCTCTTAAGGGTTTATGTAATAATTATCGTCTTTAGGGGTCATGTGATTGAGGATATCTTAAGGAGTCCTATTTTAGCTAGAGGTCCTAATGAGACCATGAGTGCCAATTACATACATTGAAAGTATAAGGGGTCATGTGATAATGAATTTCTTAAGTCAACATGCAAGGTGAATAGCATATGTATCAATTTGGACCTCCACTTAGCCAATTTTTAAGCCATTGTAACTTGTGGGTTAAAACCAACTACTACAATGTAGAAATTTGCATGTCACAAGCCAACATCATATGTCAACATAAAAATATGAAAGCATGCACTACTAATCTTGTAAGTCCTACATAATAGATATCCTAAAACTATTGGTAGGAACTTGATACATTGTGTCACTTGTTTAGTTATAAATTGAGTTTAATGAGTTGAATAATATTGCAAATCTTTAATTAGACAAATATTCAAGGTATTGTTAAGAAAGGAATGACATCTCCAACAAACATGAACTAAACATTCAAGGGACTTGTTCTTCAATGAAAAATATATTTGATGACATTAGTTACAATATAAATATCACACTTATGAGAAATATTAAAATTAAATGCCAAGATGTACAACCTGAGTTGGCCTAGTGGTGGAGAACTTGTGCTCTTGAAAGAGAGGTCACAAGTTCAAATCCCACAAGGGGGTAGGGCATGTACACCTTATCGGCTTCGGGCCATTATCGATCAAAAAAAAGAATTACATGCCAAGATTTGTTTAAAAATTATGAGAATCAAACAAAATACATAGGGGACAAAACCCAATAGTTGAGCATGGTTCAATGGTTGTGATAGCAATTGTTGATTTAATACCCACACTTGTTGATTTAATGCCCATAATTGAATGAAATGTATCCCTTAGATCTGAAAAGAAATGAATCATGTGATGTGACATCAGTTGTGCAAATATCAGTCCCCCTTTTGCACAAGTATTGGTCTCACTTTTTATTTGTGTTATTTTGGACACCTTGACAGAAAGCATGCTGATGTGGCATCATATTTGATGTTGTGGCCTTGAAACTCTAATTATAAGCAAGAGACTTGTCAAATAAGCAGCTGTAAAAAATTAAGAGTGATTTGAAAATTCAAATGTATCATTGAAAATGACATAAGCACCACTATGATGAGTTTTTCCAAGAATTAAATACCTGAATGATATTGATAAGTTTGTTATCTCGACTGCGATTACAATTAAATTATTTTTAGAACTTTTGAACAAAACTATTTTATTTCTAAAATAGAATATGTAACTACATGAGCTACGATTCAATTTTGTTACATTAAAATGCTGGATTGTTTTTTATTATAAAATCCTCTCATCGTATCCCAACCCTTGAAATAGGGAACGCTGAGATGAGCAGAAGTGAAAGCTTACCTCCCGACCGCCACGGTACACTCCTTATATGAATTTTTCAACCTTTAATTTTTTAATTTTTTATAGGATGATTCTTACCATTTTCTGTTTATTAAAAATGGTAGAACTTTATGATATTTTTCATTATAAAATCTGTGATCTTAGCGAACAAAGAGGCATTCCAATTGTTGAAAGCTCCAAGGCAGCCCATCCACGTTGAGATTCGCAGAAGTGAAATCATAGCGCACCAGCCAAATATCATTTTCTGCATATTAATGCAGAGCGCCACCCAATATTTTTCTCATAATTCAACTTCATTCTATTAACTACTTCATTTACATCTGCTTAATGTCTCTCATATCTTCCATTTAAAGAGGATGGATCTTCAAATTGTTGGAAAAGATTATAAATAAGAATATTAGTATAAACAAACGATTAGATACATGTTTGAAGAAATGAATTTTGGGCTTATATACATTGTTGCGACAAATTCTATAGCTCCTTGTTAACTTAGCTTTAAAGAGAATCGTATTCATATTTTCTTAGATTGAATAGCATCTTATGATTATTAAGGAAAAAAAGGGAACTAATACATTTTACTTAAATTTTTGTTCGAATGCATTTGGTTGTTTTAAAAAAAATAAAAAATTATACTAATAAAGGATTACGTTTAAAAGGGAATTCACTTATATGCTCGAAGAGGGGATTTCCTTTTGGATAAGTGGTTCTTATAATTTCTTAGTCATATCCGGAATTTTAGTTGAGTTTCTTTAAAAGATTGGTAAACAATTGTTATTGAAGTTAACACTCGCTTTAATGATATTGTAATGCATAGAATCAGAATTTGATGTCTCTATGAAGAATATTGATTATCCATGTATCTCTAGGAGTTTAGTAAAATTATTTTTTATATTAAGTCAAGTGGAACTGTATGAAATGAATTAGTATATTAAATATGGACAAATGCTGATTATGGGTGAGTAGAGAAGTGAAGGTCTATCTATAGTCAGCTAAAAATTGCTTTGGCAAAAGTTGACATTAATCATTTTGATATTAGATGATTTTTTTGGTTTCACTTTGTTCATATCATGATATTAGGACATGGCATGTTCTTTATGCGAAATGTATGTTAGTTGCATCGTGTTGTATTAGATTCCATACCATCCCTGATTTTATATTGTTAAGTATTCCGTTAAGGTTGGGAGCTTTATATACGAAAAGCACTAAGGAGGCTTATGTTTCATGGTTGGGAGGAAATGCACTTGAACCATGTTCTCATCTCATGGTCAGTAGAAGGAGGAGAGTTTTAGATGAAAGGGAATGAATCATTACACACATTTGTAAAGATATATCATAAAAAATTATCATCTAAAACATGTACATGACTATTATGCTATCACTTACAAGAATTAAAATGTTAAATTAATTTTTTTATAAATAATTCAACCTGAATTTACAAGAATTTTGTTAAATGTAAGTGTGTCAACTAAAGTATATTTTTTATTAAATTGCACAATTCTTGATAATGTTGTAATTAATATTGGAGTTTCACGTTGTTTCTTCAATTGTATTTTAAAAGCCCATTTATTTTATGATGAGGAGATAAGCATGTGGTGTTCAAGTTTACAACTCACCCCTAAAATTAAAAAATAGGACCCTAGCCTTCCCATAGGAGTTGATATATTTTTTTAAGTTAGTAATGTTACTTTATATTT
The DNA here is from genome assembly GCF_030272615.1 of Cryptomeria japonica. Taxonomy (NCBI): domain Eukaryota; kingdom Viridiplantae; phylum Streptophyta; class Pinopsida; order Cupressales; family Cupressaceae; genus Cryptomeria; species Cryptomeria japonica. The sequence goes on from NC_081407.1 coordinate 733,930,867, forward strand.
TACCTTTTCATTATTCATTTGTCCTAAAGTGAATTTTGAAGTTTTAACTTCTTAACAAATTATTTGGGTTCATTCAATTTTCATTTTTGTTTAGTTCACTAAGTCTCATTATATAAATTATAACCCTTCTATCATGTGTCAAATTGTAAATTTTCATTATAAATTATAATATTTTTATCATATGTTGAATTATAGCTTATAATTATTATTTAAAATCAAGAATAATAATAAGAAAATTGCAGAAACGTTCTAAATTTAGTTGATGGGCATTAATAGAGCCTATGTGAACCTATTTTTAACCTCAATATACCTCAAATTATTCCTCATTTTCCAAATTTCTCATTCTACTAATTATTGTAATGATCTTGCAAATCCGTCCATTGCATGATCTCAAGCTACTTAGCCAATTTCAAATATGAATTTTATTAGAAATGAAGGCGAACAAATATAAAATAGAAATTTGATTTCAAATATAAATTTGATTTTATCCATGCATAATCATATAGAGAATGTAAGAAAAGAAACTAGGAACCCCAAAAAAATACTGAATAAAAAAATTAAACACATAACACTATGTTTATATGACGAAAACATTTTGAATAAAAAACTCCAACCAAAAGAGAGGCTCAAACTTGTATTATCATCTAAATAGAGATTACATACAATCCTTACCTTCTCCTCCTATATCTTGAATCCTTCCCTACTATTTTACTCACTTACCTGATTTAAACACCTAAATGTTAATAGTTTTAAAATGACTTAATGATTATTATTTATAAACACAAATTTATTATCTTTAAAAATAGTCACCCAAAATGAAAAAAAAAGACTCATAACAAACCCCTTGGGAAGTTGAACATCAAAAACAAATTTACCCTTCTAGATTCTCTCTCGATAAATAGTAAATCATTATCAAAAAAAAAAGTTATCAAGCTTCTATTGGAATAAATATAATTTATTGGCAAAGTTTAAGTTTACTTAGACATATCACATTCCTAGATGGCAAGTAAACTTTACTAATATTTTATTATTTACTGCATTTGTTATTTTATTTTTAAAATAGAATATCTAAGTTACCTAACTCATTTTGTTAGCGCCTCCATTGAATTGACTTAACGAGAACGATTGAATTTTTTTGGGAATCTCTTAACAGACTTCAATTGCACTCAAACACATTACAAAAGCACTTTTACAGTCTCCATCTACTGCAAATGGGCGTGTTCGATCTGCTCATATGGAAGCTTCTGAACACAAGGAAAAACAAAAAGTATTTTACGGTCTCCACCTTCTTCACCAGTTTTAAAGATTTTAAAGTGTTTATCATTGTGATAATAAAGCTGGTTTTAGACATCTTCCTTTGTTTGAATGCTTATA